>NC_069502.1:117949097-118004097 GCF_027579735.1 Bombina bombina
TCTCTCTTTCTCCCCTCTTGATCTCTATATCCCCTCTTGATCTCTCTCTCCTCTCTCTCTTCTCTCTCCCCTCTCTCCCCTCTTTTGAGCTGTTTGAGCTCTCTCCACTGCCTTTCACAGCCCCGCCCCTTCACGCCCCTTCACGCCCTTCATGCTAGGCTCCGCCCCTTCACAGGCCTTCACGCGAGACTCCACCCCTTCATGGGCCTTCACGCTAGACCACGCCCCTTCATGGTAGGTCATGACCCCGCACACGCTCGGCCACGCCCACTTCTGCTCGCGGCAGTCGGCAGATCAGGTAGGGATTTAAGGCCAGGTGTGTTTGTCCTCTCTCTCTCCCGTCTCTCTCTCCCCCTCTCTCTCCCCCCTCTCTCTCCCCTCTCTCTCTCCCCCTCTCTCTCCTCTCTCTCTCCCCTCTCTCTTCTCTCTCTCTCTCTATCTCCCCCTCTGTCTCTCTCTCTCCCTCCACCCTCTCTCTCTCCCCCCCTCTCTCTCTCCCCTCTCTCTCCTCTCTCTCTCCCTTCTCTCTCTCCCCCCTCTCTCTCTCCCCCTCTCTCTCTCCCCTCTCTCTCTCTATCCCTCCTCTCTCTTTCTCTCTCCCCTCTCTCTCTACCTTCTCTCTCTCCCCTCTCTCCCCTCTCTCTTCTCTCTCTCCCCTCTCTCTCTCTCTCCCCTCTCTCTCTTTCTCTTTCCCCTCTCTCTCTCCCCTCTCTCTCTTTCTCTCTCCCCTCTCTCTCTCCCCTCTTTCTCTCCCCTCTCTCTCTCCACATCTCCCCTCTTTCTCTCCCCCCTCTCTCTCCCTACCCCCTTTCTCTCCCTCCCCCTCTCTCTCCCTACCCCCTCTCTCTCCCTCCCCCCCTCTCTCTCTCTCCCCCCTCTCTCTCTCTCCCCCCTCTCTCTCTCCCCCCTCTCCCCCCTCTCTCTCTCCCCCCCTCTCTCTCTCTCTCTCCCCTCCTATCTCTCTCTCCCCTCCTATCTCTCTCTCCCCCCCTCTCTCTCCCCCCCCCCTCTCTCCCCCCTCTCTCTCTCTTCCCCCCCTCTCTCTCTCTCTCCCCCCTCCCTCTCTCCCCCCCTCTATCTCTCTCCCCCCCTCTATCTCTCTCCCCCCTCTCTCTCTCCCCCTCTCTCTCTCTTCCCCCCCTCTCTCTCTCTCTCCCGCTCTCTCTCTCTCCCCCCCTTTCAAATTTCGTTTCAGATCGATTCAAATTCGGATACATTCAAATGTATTTGTTTCGGATTCATTCAGATGTATTCGTTTCGGATTTGATTTGTAAATTCGGAAGTTTGTTATGTATTATGTTGATTCAGATGGTTCCAAGTTAGACAAACAGAATTATTTCACTGTTCTCTCTCCCCTCCTCTCTCTCTCTCCCCCCTCTCTCTCTCCCCCCTCTCTCTCTCTCCCCCTCTCTCTTCCTCCCTCTCTCTCTCCCCCCTCTCTCTCTCCCCCCTCTCTTTCTCTCCCCCCTCTCTCTCTCCCCCCTCTCTCTATCTCTCTCTCTCTCCCCCCCTCTCTCTCTCTCCCCCTCTCTCTCTCCCCCCCTCTCTCTCTCCCCCCTCTCTCTCTTTTCCCCCCCTCTCTCTCTCTCTCTCTCTCTCCCCCCTCCCTCTCTCCCCCCTCTATCTCTCTCCCCCTCTCTCTCTCTCCCCCTCTCTCTCTCTTCCCCCCCCTCTCTCTCTCTCTCCCGCTCTCTCTCTCTCCCCCCCTTTCAAATTTCATTTCAGATCGATTCAAATTCGGATACATTCAAATGTATTTGTTTCGGATTCATTCAGATGTATTCGTTTCGGATTTGATTTGTAAATTCGGAAGTTTGTTATGTATTATGTTGATTCAGATGGTTCCAAGTTAGACAAACAGAATTATTTCACTGTTCTCTCTCTCTCCCCTCCTCTCTCTCTCTCCCCCCTCTCTCTCTCCCCCCTCTCTCTCTCCCCCCCCTCTCTCTCCCCCCCTCTCTCTCCCCCCTCTCTCTCTCTCTCTCCCCTCCTATCTCTCTCTCCCCTCCTATCTCTCTCTCCCCCCTCTCTCTCTCCCCCCCTCTCTCTCTCCCCCCTCTCTCTCTATTCCCCCCTCTCTCTCTCTCCCCCCCTCCCTCTCTCCCCCCCTCTATCTCTCTACCCCCTCTCTCTCTCTTCCCCCCCCCTCTCTCTCTCTATCTCTCTCCCTCCCCCCCTTTCAAATTTCGTTTCAGATCGATTCAAATTCGGATACATTCAAATGTATTTGTTTCGGATTCATTCAGATGTATTCGTTTCGGATTTGATTTGTAAATTCGGAAGTTTGTTATGTATTATGTTGATTCAGATGGTTCCAAGTTAGACAAACAGAATTATTTCACTGTTCTCTCTCCCCTCCTCTCTCTCTCTCCCCCCTCTCTCTCTCCCCCCCCCTCTCTCTCTCCCCCTCTCTCTCTCTCTTCCTCCCTCTCTCTCTCTCCTCCCTCTCTCTCTCTCCCCCCTCTCTTTCTCTCCCCACTCTCTCTCTCCCCCCCTCTCTCTCTCTCTCTCTCCCCCCCCTCTCTCTCTCCCCCCCTCTCTCTCTCCCCCCTCCCCCCGCACACGCTTGGCCACGCCCACTTCTGCTTGCGGCAGTTGGCAGATCAGGTAGGGATTTAAGGCCAGATGTGTTTGTCTTCGTGCTGTCTCTACTGCGCATGACAGCTTCGGACAAACACACTTGGCCTTTTATAGTATAGGATATGTGCACAGCGGAAAAAATTGTTTCGTTTCAGAAAGATTCAGATTTTTTCAACTTTCGTTTCAGATCGATTCAAATTCGGATACATTCAAATGTATTTGTTTCGGATTCATTCAGATGTATTAGTTTCGGATTTGATTTGTAAATTCGGAAGTTTGGTATGTATTATGTTGATTCAGATGGTTCCAAGTTAGACAAACAGAATTATTTCACTGTTCTCTCTCCCCTCCTCTCTCTCTCTCCCCCCTCTCTCTCTCTTCCCCCTCTCTCTCTCTCCCCCCTCTCTCTCTCCCCCCCATCTCTCTCTCCACCCTCTCTCTCTCCCCCTCTCTCTCTCTCTCTCCCCCCCTCTCTCTCCCCCTCTCTCTCTCTCCCCCCCTCTCTCTCCCGCTCCCCCCGCCACCTCTCTCTCTCCCTCCCTCTCCCCCTCCCCCCTCTCTCTCCCCCCTCTCTCTCTCTCCCCCCTCTCTATCTCTCTGTCCCCCTCTCTCTCTCTCTCCCCCTCTCTCTCTCTCCCCACTCTCTCTCTCTCCCCCTCTCTCTTTCTCCCCTCTTTATCTCTCTATCCCCTCTTGATCTCTCTCTCCTCTCTCTCTTCTCTCTCCCCTCTCTCCCCTCTTTTGAGCTGTTTGAGCTCTCTCCACGGCCTTTCACAGCCCCGCCCCTTCACGCCCTTCACACTAGGCTCCGCCCCTTCACAGGCCTTCACGCAAGGCTCCACCCCATCATGGGCCTTCACGCTAGACCACGCCCCTTCATGGTAGGTCATGACCCCCGCACACGCTCGGCCACGCCCACTTCTGCTTGCGGCAGTCGGCAGATCAGGTAGGGATTTAAGGCCAGGTGTGTTTGTCCTCGTGCTGTCTCTACTGCGCAGGACAGCTTCGGACAAACACACTTGGCCTTTTATAGTATAGGATATGTGCACAGCGGAAAAAAAATTTCGTTTCAGAAAGATTCAGATTTTTTCAAATTTCGTTTCAGATCGATTCAAATTCGGATACATTCAAATGTATTTGTTTCGGATTCATTCAGATGTATTCGTTTCGGATTTGATTTATAAATTCGGAAGTTTGGTATGTATTATGTTGATTCAGATGGTTCCAAGTTAGACAAACAGAATTATTTCACTGTTCTTTCTCACTAATTCTCACTAAATTTAATTTTTATACTGAATTGTGATTAGTCCATGGCCATTAGAATGTAACAAATAAATCCGAACTAATTCGGATTTATTCGTTACAAATGCATTTGGATTAGTTTAGTTTCGTTGCTAGGGTAATTCAGAAATTCAAATCGATTTGAATCTCCGAATTTGGCAAATTCGCCCAAATTTCGATTCTGAACAAAATGCACATGTTTAGTTTATATACACATATTAACACATAAATATATATTTATATAAGCATATATATTTACAGGGGGGACACAGTTCTCATAGAACGCTATGTAAAGGTACTTTCAGTGCCGTTTTTTTTCTAACACCCCACACCTGCCACTTTAAGCTCCTTATAACTGCTTTTTGCAGTTACTTTATTAAAAAATAAAGATGCTACCATTTTTTTTTTATTATTCTTTTTATTAAAGAAACACAGGTGTAATTAGACAATTGTATGTGTATACATGATGAAATTATAGACAATACACAGTAAGCATTACAGATATCAGTAGCCACAGTGCAGTTATTACCGTTGACTTCCATTAAGGGCTGCAGAGTGTCTTTTTGTTAACATTCGTTATAGCCTTTTGAAAGTACTCCAAATAGCTAGATGACAGTTCATGTACAACCCGTGTTCCTTATTTTTTATACAATAACCAAAACACTTTAACCAAACAAAAATGTTATATGTTGCCCAATATTGCAAGGTAAACAAACTTAAGAACTTACCGAAATTTAATTAATAAGAGCGCTAATAAAGAGGTGGATCTGATGCCATTAGTGAATTATACTGTCTGATAATTTTACTTTAATAACCAGCGTTCTAGTGGTTAACAGAGGAGGTATAAATGTGTATATCATGCAAGAGCCCAGTCTGCTGAGAATTAAGTAACCTATGTGAGTTTGTGTTTAAATGGGCACTTCCCAAAGCGTTTTATTTTCCAGGATATGTCTAAAGAAAGTGATATTGGCAATCCATGCACCACCAGCCCAAATATGCTTGTTTTAAAGGACGTGGAAGAGGCTAGACTATAATGAGCCTAAATTGTGACTCTCCTGAGTATAGGTTTCCCTGCCAGAGGCTTATAATGTACGTTGGAACAGGTTATTGGGAACAATCAGATCACATATAAATAAATCATATTAAGATTCTTGCAGGTTGATAAGACTTATTGAAAATAGCTAGCCATTTCTACTAACAGCTATACGAATTAGAACATCAGAGTGAGAAAAACAGCATTCCGGAAACAGGTTAAGATCTCTCTCCCACTCACCCCCACCGGCTGGCTGGAAGAGTAACATACAATTATATACAGATACTGAAAAAAATAAAAAAAATAAAAATACCTAGTCTGTAGAAATACATGCTGATCGGCTGGTTCTGCTTGTGATGAGTACAATGTTGCGGGTATGAGTGGTAATCAGTCCCCCCGCTATTTTACATACATTATCCATTAGGGAGCAAAAAATAAAAATAATAGAACAACTAACACAAAACAACAACATACAACATAGGGATATTTTACAGTTGAATATAAACTAGCCAAACTGCAAAGATACGCTCCTATTTAGACAATAAGTATGAGTATAGAAGAGGAAATACCTCTCCCTCAGGGCAGTAAGCACTAGAAAGATAAAATTTAACAGATTTACATTAGTTAGTAATAGTGCCTCAGGCTCTGGAATATACCCCTGTAAAAACCAAATAACATACTGATGCATTCATGTAATGAAACATAGCAGATTGCAGAACTACATTAACCCGCAATTACAATGATACAGCAATCTGTCAGTCCACACCCCTAGGTCTGCAATCATATTCTAAGGTGCCTCTGACTTGACAGTCACTCTGTTTCTCCAGGCAGCCCGCAGCGCCACAAACAGCCACCGGATCCGTCGGTCTGCTCAGTGTGTATGTGCACGCCATAGCAGAAAATCTCGTAGCAGCCATTGGCAAGTATATGGCAGATCTTTCCCTCATGTATTCAGAATGTGCAGTCATCCAGAGCCCAGGCTACATGGAGGGCCGGTCCTCTGTCTGTATAGATAGGCATAAGGAAGCGGTATGTTGTGGAGCTTCTATAGTGTAGGTACTCCCAGCGAGTTCTGAAATGCAGTAAGTAGCCCCATTAGACACAGAGGATATCCAAGGAGTGCAGGTTAGAGCTCCCCCATTAAGGGGGTCAGTCTGTGTGTCGTCCGACTACATGGCGTCACATGCATAGTCGTGCCTTGACTGTTGTTGATAGCCTGGATCATTATTAGCTATTGTGGTGGTAATTACTAGTAACGGTGCTTCATCCTTTCTTGTGGGGCAGGACCTCTTAGCTGCCCGCCGCGTGCAGACTTTCGTAGCTAAGGAATAAGCTCTCAAACATAGGCATAAAGGCCGAGGTTATCTGTGTAGCAATGTCCCTTTCCAACTCCATTGCGCAGTAATCCCTTATGGATTATAACTTTAGAAATTGCCTTCCGGGGAAGAAGAGTTGAGAATGCTTCTATCCGCCAAGGTTTCCCGGACAGTTTGTCTGTCAATGGAGATGCAGATGGCATAGAAGAATGGCGAAACTGCTGGGATTAGAAGAGAGTTTCTTCAGAGCCAAAGAGGCTTGCAGCCATCTTCTAGAGCTGCCCACCGGAAGTCGATGCTACCATTTTTATGTTTTAATAAAGATTACTAGATTGAAATTTGGAGCCAATTGGGGGACTTTTAGAAAATGGTAATGGTTGGTTATTTATCTTGCGCCCGCAAACGGGCAAACTTTCCTGTTTCGGGAGCATGAAAATGTCACACACATTAAAATGATTAACTAAATAAGAGTACAAGAGTACAATGTTACCTGTTTGAAATTAAGATTTTACATGTTCTAAGAGCAGATACATAAGGGAACCTGGAAGACTGTAATAATGTTTGCACAAATAAGAGAGATCCATCGAAATAAGGGAGGGTTGGCTTTGCAAGCTAGCTCCCAGCAGGGCATTACTGTTTTTTTAACAAATGATTCCAAGAGAATGAAGCACATTTGATAACAGAAGTAATCTGAAAGGTTCCTTAAAATTGTCTCTGAATCATGAAACAAAACCTTTGGGTTTGATTTCCCTTGTGAGATATCTACATATTTACAGAGACAAACTCATCCTGTAGAATATACACTTTTAAGCATAAAAAATATACTTACCTCTTTGAAAACTGTTTCAATGCATTTGAAATCACTGAAGGAACTGTTGCCCTCCAAATGCGCATTCCTCTTTGTTACTCCTGTATAAGATTTGAACTGACTCATGCTGCCTTTGCTCCCTTCAAACGAAGCATTGAAGACATTTTCAACAAAGTAAGTCATGCTGTTATCTTTCAAAATGAATGTCCTTTAAAATGTTCTGTAAAGGAAGATATTTTATCTTTGTTACATCTGAGAGAGGGCATTTTAAAATGCATGTCTTTTTCTATATTAAATAGACGTTCCTGTATTGAGGAAAAAACATAAATTGAATTATTTTCATGCTTGTGAAGCAGGTCACTCTCCTTTACAGGGTCATTATAGTTAAAAAAATGACATGCTCTAATTCACCCCTTTAAGCCACTGAAATTGGAAAAACACATAGTTAAAGTACTGTTTGGGAGCCACATAGCGTTGCTGGTTCACAGAGGAAACTGCCTCTGACCCAATTAACAGTCAGCTAGATTATGAGTTTGGCATTATGAGTGAAAATGCATTGTTATGCTTCATAACGCTGCTTTTTCCCTAACGGCGCTATTACAAGTCTTATAGGTATAGGTGTACCGCACACCTTTTTGGCCGTCACACGTCAGTTCCGCACTTTTAAAAAAGTCATTTTTCAATGTGATTCGCAAGTTTGCCTGGGAGGCCAAAAAGTGAGCGGTACACTAGATCCGTAGCGCCATCTAAAGTCAGTAGTTATGAGTTTTACGTTACAAATGTGTAGCATAAAACTCATAACTAAAGTGTTGAAAAGTACACTTACACCCATAAACTACCTATTAACCCCTAAACCGAGGCCCTCCCGCATTGCAAACACTATAATAAATTTATTAACCCCTAATCTTCCGCTCCCAACATCGCCGCCACTAAAATAAATTATTAACCCCTAAACCTCTGACTTCCCATATCACTAACTCTACATAAATATATTAACCCTTAATCCTAACCCTAACATAACCCTAACCCTAAATCTAACCCTAACTTTAACGTAACCATAACCCTAACACCCCCTAACTTAAATAAAATGAAAAAAATCTAAATAAACCTTACAATTATTAACTAAATAATACCTATTTAAAACTAAATACATACTTACCTGTAAAAACAAACCTAAGCTAGCTACAATATAACTAATAGTTACATTGTATCTATCTTAGGTTTTATTTTTATTTC
This sequence comes from Bombina bombina, assembly GCF_027579735.1. NCBI lineage: Eukaryota > Metazoa > Chordata > Amphibia > Anura > Bombinatoridae > Bombina > Bombina bombina. The sequence continues at coordinate 117,957,352 of NC_069502.1, forward strand.
ACAGCTAAGTTTGTATTTATTTTAACTAGGTAGACTAGTTAGTAAATAGTTATTAACTATTTAATAACTACCTAATTAAAATAAATACAAAGTTACCTGTAAAATAAAACCTAACCTGCCTTACACTAAAAACTAACATTACAATAAAATAAATTAAATTATTAAAATACAATTTTCTAACTTACAAAAAAATAAACACTAAATTACAAAAAATAAAAAACAAAATGATCAAAAATAAAAACTAATTACTCCTAATCTAATAGCCCTATCAAAATAAAAATGTCCCCCTGTAAAAAAAAATACAAACATCCCCCAACAGTAAAACCCACCACCCAACCAGCCAATAGAATTTAGCTTTCATCCTATTGGCTGATCCAGTCAGCCAATATGATTGAGCTCTCATTCTATTGGATGTTCCAATCAGACAATAGGATGAAAGCTCAATCCTATTGGCTGATTGCAACAGCCAATATGATTGTTTCCCCTTTAATTTCTATTGGCTGATAGAAATCTTTTAGCCAATTGGAATGTAAGGGACGCCATCTTGGATGACATCACCTATAGGGAACCTTAATTTTCCAGCGACGACCGTAAGAAGAGGATGCTCCACGCCGGATGTCTTGAAGATGGACCCGTGCCGGATGGCTGAAGATAGAAGATGCCGTCTGGATGGGGTTAATGTTAGTTTTTGTTAAGGGTTTTTTGCGTGGGTTTTTTTTTAGCTTAGGGTTTGGGCAATGTAAAAGAGCTAAATGCCCTTTTAAGGACAATACCTATCCAAATGCCCTTTTCAGGGCAATGGTTATCTTAGGTTTATTTAGATAGGTTTTTATTTGGGGGGTTGGTTGGTTGGGTAGTGGGTTTTACTGTTGGGGGGTGTTTGTATTTTTTTTTTACAGGTAAAAGGGCTGATTTTTTTGGGGGGCAATGGCCCACAAAAGGCCCTTTTAAGGGCCATTGGCAGTTTAGTGTAGGCTAGGTTTTTTTATTTTGGGTGGGCTTTTTTATTTTGATAAGGCTATTAGATTAGGAGTAATTAGGGTGTTAGGGTTAGGGTTAGATTTAGGCTTAGGGTTACGTTAGGGTTATGCTTAGAGTTAGGGTTACATTAGGGTTAGGGTTAATATATTTATTTAGTGTTAGTGATGTAGGAGGCCAGAGGTTTAGGGGTTAATAACTTTAGTATAGTGGCGTCAACATTGGGGGCGGCAGATTAGGGGTTAATAACTGTAATGTAGGTGGCGGCAATGTTAAGGGTGGCAGATTAGGGGTTAATAACTTATGTAGGTGGCGGCGATATCGGGAGCAGCAGATTAGGGGTTAATAGTTTTATTTAGGTGGAGACGATGTTAAGGACGGCAGATTAGGGGTTAATAACATTATGTAGATGTTAGGGGCAGCAGATTATGGGTGTTTAGATGTGGTTTTTATGTTAGGGTGTAAGGTTTAAACATAAATTTTTCTTTCCCCATAGACATCAATGGGGCTGCGTTACGGAGCTTTTGTTTCCGCGATCGCAGGTGTTAAGCTTCTTTTTTGCCGGCTCTCCCCATTGATGTCTATGGGGAAATCCGTGCACAAGCACGTCAAAGCAGCGCTTGTATTTCGGTGCGGTATGGAGCTCAACACCACCATATCGCCCGCACAAGCCTACTTTTTGTAAACCTGTAATAGCAGTGCTATAGGGAGGTGAAATAATGCCGCTTTTGTGTCGGTCGTTAATTTCCGTATATCGCTGAAAACTCGTAATCTAGCTGAGTGGTAGTTGCAGGAGCCAGCTGTCAAATTTGCACTGCTGATTTGGTCTGCTGCAGTTTCTACAAACATTACAGGTACACAGCATTTGTGAGTTAACATACACTATATGGCCAAAATATGTTGGCACACCTAATGACTATTGAATTCAGGTTTCAGCAGGGTCAGCTCTAAGGGGGGCATTGGGGGGCAATGCCCACCCAAATGGAATGCTGTGCCCCCCAGGGCAAAAGAAGTGATTTAAAAATGTATTTATTTTTTAATTTTAAAAGTGACGGAACGTCCAGGGTCCCAAATATTGCATAAACCATTTTCAGCCACTGGATCCTGGAGATCCGCCACTTAGGAGGGCCCAGCTAATCTCTTTACTCTCCTCTATTTACAACCAGATAACAAATAAAGTTGCATTTCCCTGCTGGTGCTCTCACAGTTAACCTAGGGCTTGCAATGCCCCTCCTCCTGCTAGCCCAAGGAGCTGAAGTGAGATGATGACATCATCAGACCTCTGCAGGAAGTGCTGGGAGAAGCTAACAGTCAGTGAGAGGGAAGGCAGAAGTAAGTTTGTGAAAACACAGCCGTATAACCAATGTGTGGGTGAGAGTAGTATCCCTTCCCTATTGTGCTTTATATAATGGCAGCCACAGATAAAGAAGCAAATTGGGAATTCCTTGGTTTCCCCACTGCAGGTCACACAAAACAAGTGTGCATTGTGCCTGCTTTATCTGCAGTGATCAGTGTAAAATGTGTGTCAGATTATAGGTGCTCACATACACACACTTCACATGTAGCTGTGGGACAATGAGTGAAATAGCCTTATGTTTATTATTTTCATGTTTCAAAACATCTCCTATTTGTCCCCAAGGTTGTTTTAATATATATATATATATATATATATATATATATATATATATATATATATATATATATATATATATATATATATATATATATATATATATATATATATATATTATATACACATATACATACACACATACATTCACACACTGTGTGTATATTTATATATTGTTTGTGTGTGTGTATATATATATATGTGTGTGTAAATACATATATACTGTGTGTATGTGTGTGTGTGTATATATATATATATATATATATATATATATATACACAGTGTGTGTGTGTATGTGTGTATATATATATATATATATATATATATACTGTGTGTGTGTATATATATATATATATATATATATATATATATATATATATATATATGTGTGTGTGTGTGTGTATATGTATGTGTGTGTACAGTATATATATATATATATATATATATATATATATATATATATATATATATATATATATATATATATATATATATATATAATTTGTGTGTATATACATACTGTATATACTGTGTGTGTGCTGGTAAATATCATTAATAATATCTGTACAAGTAATGTACTGCTTGGCACTCAAACTTATTGTCACATAAAAGCTTATTTGATCATTAGTAGGGTCATTGGTAGAGCTACACATGCAAACAGTGTCCACTGGCTGTGTCATATGTGGGAGACATTCCTGAGATATGACAAATGTAACCCCTGCACTGCCATAAATCTGGTAAATGTAACTGCTTTGGCACTGCCAGACATCTTATAAATGTAACCCCTACACTCCTTGAGATATGACACATGTAACCGCTGCACTTCCAGAAATATAAACAAATCTAACTTCTGCACAGCCAGAGATCTGATAAATGTAACCCCTGGACTGCCACAGTAGGTCTGCTCTTATTTTGACTCTCATACATAGTTTTTAAATGTGTGCCCCCTCGTGAAAAAAAAAATGCCCCCCCATTTCATTCTTTCTGGAGCCGACCCTGGGTTTCAGGCACATCTATTGCTAACAGGTGCATAAAATACAGCACACAGCGATGAAATCTTCATTGGCAACAATAGGTTACACTGAAGAGCTCAGTGACTTTAAAAATGGCACTGTCATAGGATGTCACCTTTTTCACAAGTCAGTTTGTGAAATTTCAGTCCAACTGGATCTGCCCCAGTCAACTGTAAGTGCTGTTATTGTAATGTGGAAGCTTCTAGGGACAAAACAGCCCAGCAACAAAGTAGTAGACCACTCACATTCATAGAGTGGGGCTGCCAAGGGAGGAAGTAGCCTATCACCTGTTGAATTACACTCTAAAGAGCTCAAAACTGCCTCTGGAAGCAACATCAGCACAAGAATTGTGCATCAGGAGTTTCATGAAATGGGTTTCCATTGCCATGGAGCTGTATACAAACCTCACAACAATATGTGCAATGTGAAGAGTATGCTGGAGTGGTGTAAAGCACCCCGCCCCTGGAGCAGGGGAAACATATTCTCTGGAGAGATCAATCACACCTCACAGGCAGTCTGATGGGAGAATCTGGGTGTAGTGGATGCCAGGAGAATGCTACCTACTGCAACGCATAGCACATTCTGTAAAGTTTGGTGGAGGATATTGGTTTGGGGGCACTAAAAAAAAAAAAAAACTTATGGACAGCTGTTTTAAGTTAATTAACGCTCATCAGCAGAAGATAGGTTTAATTTGCTGTTTGGTGAAGCTTATTTCCAGAGAAAAAGCAATAGTGATTTGAGATATGGTGGGGATAAAAGCATAATATTCAAATCCTCTATTTCATAAAGTAAGAGCTATAGAATTATTGTATAGAAAATGAGCAAATCTAACAAAATTAGGAAGATTTTAATCTCATGCTTTTATCTCCACACAAATTCCCACAGACACACTCTAAAAAGTGGGACGTCTCTATATTAATACCCAAGTGTGATGGTCAGGTGTCCAAATACTTTTGGCCATATAGTGTATTGCTCAATTCATTTGAATGCATCAATGGAAAAAGAACATTTATTAAGCAAAATAAATATGTATTTTATTTTCAAGAGAACTAAGGAACTAGATGCACTATCTGAATCATTAAAGTTTAATTTCATGTCCCTTTTCATGATTCAGACTTCTATTATCTAATTTGCTTCATTATCTTGGTATCCTTTGTTTAAAAGCATACATACACCTAGATTATGAGTTTTGCGCTATACCGGGTGCGTAAATAACGCAATAAAATGAGTGACTTTCCATAGCGCTGCCATTATGAGTTACTGAAAAACCTTCTTGTGCTGTGCGTTATGGTGCGATAAGCTCCATACCGCACAAAAGCCAAGGGCTGAGTTTACGTGCTCGTGCACGCTTTCCCCCATAGACATCAATGTAGAGAGAGTGTTAGGAAAAAAACTAACACCTGCGATCGCGGAATGGCAAATAGCAGTAACGCAACCCCATTGATGTCTATGGGGGAAAGAAAGATACGTTTAACACCCTAACATAAACCCCTGGTCTAAACACCCCTAATTGACGACACTAAATAAAGTGATTAACCCCTAAACCATTGCTCCCGACATCGCCAACACTAAATAAAGTTATTAACCCTTAAACTGCTGCTCCCCGACACTTAATAAACCTATTAACCCCTTAACTGCTGGCCCCTCACATCGCCAACACTTTCATAAACTATTAACCTCTAAACCTCCAGCTCCCCACATTGCAACTAATAAACTAAACCTAGTAACCCCTAAACCGCCAGCCGCCCACATCGTAACTAATAAACGAAACCTATTAACCCCTAAACTTCCACCCCACATAGCAAAACACTAAAGTAAACTAATAACCCCTAAACTTAACACCCCCCCAAATTTAAATTAAAGGTTACAATATAACTATATTAAAATAAATAAAAACTTACCTGTCAAATAAAAAAAAAACTAAGATTAAACTATAAATTACCCTAACATAACTATTCTAATAAAAAAAAAAAACTTCCAATTAAAATTAAAATTACATGATTAAGGGGGGCGGAGCCTAGCCATGGACTGAGATGGCTGCTTTTTGTTAGTGCTCTGTAGTCCCTAGCATGTTTTGCCTAAACTAGTAACGATCTTATCACTAAAGCTGGGCTTGCAACACATAGAAAGATTCCTACAGCTCTCAAATGATCCCCTGTGAAGTGGTGAGGTGTGGCGACTTAAGACTGCAGAGTTGCTAAGGCAGTTGGAAGACACCCAGCCGCGCAGCACTTGTTGCCGGATACCCGACTCCCATCGCAAGATAAATAATACCTGGTCTGCTGAGTACCTAACGGAACCCTCCGGAATAGCGAGGGCTATCTGAAGCATACCCGCTCCTTTGCCGGCCCCACTTTACAACCGCGCGCAGACCCTGATGCAATAGGCCGCATACACGTGAGCACGCAGACGCTCCAGCAGCTTAGGCCCTGAAACAGCGATCGCGGGGCGATACAGAGATGGCGCACCTACTCTAAGTACACAGCAGCCAGTCCCGTGCTCTGAGGACCTCGCCACTGGACAGCGGTAAGCTCACTGACCTTGGGGGCTATCTAAAACATGAATGGGGTGCGGGTCCCATAGAGACTGAGTGTTACACACATATTAGCCACATAGCAGCCTGCTCCCACACAACGGCTGTTGGCATATGCAGATCTAATGAGCTGGTAACGGACAGGGGGCCACATTAAACAGACGTGAGGTGTCACGCTATCCCCACCTTGAATCAAACATAGGAGACACTTTAAAAAAGGCAGAAGGGTGCTAGGCCATACAGAGACATCACCAGTTTACAGGAAATATCTTACAACATGGCCAGTAAAAAGAATACCAAACCCCATAAAGGGTCTCATTCCTCTGTTATGGAGAATTTCCTGATTTCAGCAGAACCCTCAGCTCCTGTTAGTAAACTTCCCCAAAACAACACTGGACAGCAAAAACTAACTTCAGCACCTGATCACGAACACTGTGTACAGTCACGGGGATACCTCACAAAAAATGATATCCTGCATCTCTCATCTAAAGATGACATTAAAAATGCAATGCTGGACTTTAAAAACATGTTTGGGGAGCTCAGGAGAGATATAAGAGCAGTAAGCAGGCGGGTTACACAAATTGAAGAAAAGCAAGAAACTTTAAGCTCAGACATGCAGCAGCAAGCAAGTTATATACAGGCCCAGGAGGGAACTGTTTCGAGCCTCATGGATAGAATAGAGGATCTCGAGAACAGGAGTAGGAGGAGTAATTTAAGGCTGAGAGGCATCCCAGAGGCTGTGGACCCCCCATCCCTCCAACAATATATCCAGGAATTCATCAAATACCTCAAAAATGACCCCACAGCTCAGGATGTACAAATAGAAAGGGCACATAGGGCATTACGCCCCAAACCACCTAACAGAGCCCCTCCTAGGGACATTATAATGAAATTTCTCTCATTTAAGGAGAAGGAAGAAGTGCTCAAATTCGCAAGGGCTAAGCACCCATTAAGGTTCAGGGGAACAGAAATACAAGTGTTCTCAGACTTATATCCTGCAACGCTGCAAAAACGGCGAGATTTAAGACATGTTACTTCAGCACTTAGAGATAAGCGGATCCCATATAGATGGGGATTCCCCACCAGCCTCATAGCAACTAAGGACAACGTCACTCACACCCTCAGGTCTCAGGAAGATATCTCAAGCTTTGCACGGGCCCTGGGCCTGGACATCAGGCCGCCCAGGGAGGAAGAAGCCGCACCTCTTAACAGAAACCAGGCAGAAGCTCAGCAACCCTGAATTGAGAGCTCTACTATCTTTGCTAGTCCGCTTGCACTGACTTCAGTGCCCTTATCACTTGCAATCGAGGTGGCCCCGGATGACTGACCTCAACCAGGTACCCTCCTCCTAGAGGAGCCCGACTACCTACCTGATATGCAGGAACCTCAGGGACGTATGTATACTTGTTAATGTTCTGTAATTATGCATAGTTATTTAAAGACTCCCTAAAATACATAGGACACTTATGTGGATCGGGACTCTATGGATATCCTGTTCCGGTGATAGATTATAATGCTACAGCACAGCCTGTGTGAACTGCCTTGTGTTATGAAAGGTTTATTTTATAAAACAATATACTGCACTGTATTTAGAGCATGTCAATATCGTTTCCTATGCATAAAGTTTTATTATTATAATAGAAGTTATTACTGCCATTAAGATAGAGCACAATAGCCAGACCTTCAAATCCCTAGCCTTAGTCTGACACCAAGAATGTGCATATACAGATATAACCTATCCTTTTAAAGGTGCGGAGGGGGGATGGGAATCAAGCTGGGCCAACCCCAAAATTGATAACCTAAGGAAACTGAGATACTACACTCACAGCAAGGGGCTGTAGATTCACAATAGCATTGACTTGTACCAGAATCCACTCAGATATGCTCCCCTGCGGTCTGAAGAGTTAAAGCTCTTGCAGGATAGGCTTTTTACTTTATAGAGACCACTCTGGTCCCTTTTGCATACAGACCTCCTACTCAAGCCACATAATACCAACGCATAGAAAGCAACTTAGGAAAGGATAGATGTCACCAATTCGATTATGTCACACAGTAGCAAACCCTTCAACCTATATACATAGGGGAGAACATCTTAGTCAGGTTACACAATAATATTGAGAATGTCGGCGGGACGCACCTCACGTATTTGGTTATTTACTATAATTTATTGTTATTGTTATTTTATTTAGATTGTTACTAGTTAAAAAGAAAAGAAATGTTGTTATATGTACATGGATCAGGCAAGACATGCAGGGACAACTACCCCTATTTTGATATTGTATTTTTTACAATTATTGCATTGAGTATTACAGAACGTGATTGTTTTTACTGCAATTCTTTAGATCTGTTCTACAGTCCTTTAAGTTTGAACAGAACTCATCTGTTCCTTCCCTCTCTTTCATCTTGATATATTCTTCCTTCTTCATCTAAACCCTCTCCCGTTTTTCTTTTTTTTTTTTTTTTTTCTCTCCTATATCCTCCCCTCCCCTCCCATCGCCCCCTGCCCTTCGCTCCCCTCCCTGTCTGCAGCCCCCTCACTGATCCTCTCCTCTGACTGATGATTATCGAGAGTGCCCCTCCTTTGTGACCCCTTCTTGCCCCACTCGCTGTTACCACCAATCCCACGAAATGGCGCAGTGACCTGCCAGATCCCACCCACTAGAACTCCTCTCCATTAACACAAAAGGCTTGAATAGCCCTAACAAGCGCTCTATAGTACTTAAAGACCTGCAAAGAATGGGAGGGGATATAGTATACTTGCAAGAAACCCATTTCTCGACCACCTGTGAACCTAAATGGTTCAGCCGGTCATACCCCACTGCATATTTCGCCTCGGACCCAAATAAAAAAAATGGGGTGGGAATCCTCATTCGGGAAGGCATACAATTTCAGATGGCACAGGTTCACAGGGATCCGGAGGGTAGATTCATACTTTTAACAGGTTCCCTCTTTGGTAGACCCATCACACTGGTGAATGTGTACTGCCCTAACGTATCCCAGCACCTCTTCTTACAGAAGGTCTCTAATAAAATACTAGAGCTCCGAATTGGCATTCTATTCCTAGGTGGGGATTTCAATGCCTCACTTGATCCCTCACTTGACACCTCTAATGGTATCTCAAGCGCCCCACAGAAAGTACGAAGGCGCATCGCCACAACTATGGCAGATTTAGCCTTACATGATATCTGGCGCACGCACCATCCGCAAGTCAAAAATTACACTTTTTATTTTCATCCGCACCGGAAATATTCTAGGATTGATTACCTGTACACAGACTCAACGGGACTAATCATTACTAGAAGTAGCAACATACTAGCGATCACCTGGTCAGATCACGCTCCGGTGTGCTGCTCCATACAGTGGCCTACAACTCCAGTCACCCCATTTGTGTGGAAACTGGACGATACGCTCTTGTCAGATCCGATATTCCAAATGGAAATCAGAAAAGCTCTGACTGAATTCTTTCTTATCAATACTTCCGCACAAATAAAAGATACCACGATCTGGGAAGCGCATAAGTGCACCATTAGGGGCTTGATGATCAAGCACAAAGCAAAGCTCAAGAGAATTGGTAGGAAACGCTACGAGAGCTTGCTATCGCAAGTGGACCAAGTGGAAATGGATCACAAGGCTCACCCGCAGGATGAGGTGCGGTTGGCACACCTTCTCTCCACTAGGCGGAATTTACTACACTTTCTCCAGGAAGGGTACCAAAAGCAGGCTTTAATGCTCAGACAGCTCTATTATTAACAGGGTGATAAGCCTGGAAGAATGCTGGCCAGAGCTATTGCTAGAAAAAGATTAAGAACATACGTGCTTCACCTAAGTGATGGTCAAGGAGACAGGAAATCGGATGGCAACTCTATAGCAGAGAGCTTTAGGGCCTACTATGAGTCCCTTTATAACCTACCTTGCCCTAACCGAGCGGGTCAGGATCTTCATACACCCGAAGAAGAGGAAGCCTACGCCCAGGCATATCTTGAAAACACAGAACTCCCGATTCTGTTTAAGACGGACTCTGAGTCTCTTGATTCTCCATTCACCACTGAGGAAGTCCTCAAAGCTATAAAAGATCTCCCTACGGGCAAATCTCCAGGACCGGACGGCTTCGGCCTCCGGTACTACAAAATATATGCTGATATTCTGGCCCCAAAGCTTACAGATATTTTTAATACCTTAGCGGACTCCCCAGTCCTGCCTGACTCCATGCTCGAGGCCCACATAGCCATGATCTCCAAACCGGGGAAGCCCCCCGAGAGACCTGAGAGCTATAGACCAATCTCGTTGCTCAATTCAGATGTCAAAATACTAGCAAAGATTTTGGCCACTCGACTTAACAGATGCTTACCAGACTTAGTCTCTACTGAGCAGGTGGGTTTCGTTCCCTCTCGCGAAGCCAGGGATAATACCCTCAAGGTTTTACAATTAATCACCCACGCCCGTGAGAGCAACAAGCCGCTGGCCTTGGTAACGACCGACGCTGAAAAGGCATTTGACCAGGTCAGCTGGCGGTTTATACGGCTTACCCTACAAAAATTTGGGTTTGGACCTAAATTTATCAACAAAACCATGTCATTATACTCTACTCCAAATGCCAAAGTGAGAGTTAACGGCACCTTATCAAATACTTTCCAGATCAGAAATGGCACGAGGCAGGGGTGTCCTCTGTCTCCCCTCCTCTTTGCTCTTACAATAGAAGTCCTGGCAAGCAGAATTAGAGCAAACCGGGGGGGTGAGGGGATTTGTCATTGGTGAGACAGAGCACAAATTATCAATGTATGCAGATGATATTCTTCTCACCCTCTCAGACTCCGCAGGCTCATTGGAGGCTGCTTTGGACGAGTTTGGGTCCTACGGGGAGGTTTCCAACTTCCTCCTTAATCCAGCCAAATCGGAATTATTGAATGTCACGATCCCCTCAGATGCCTTCGACAACACCACATTAGGCTGTCCGATAAAAGTGGCTGACCACAAAATTAAATATCTGGGTATAACAATTACCCTGGACATTTCAGAGATCATTGAGCTGAACTACAAGGTGATCAGTGATGAGGTCTTGAAAGATCTCTGTAACTGGAAAAAGAAAACCATCTCCTGGCTGGGGCGCATAGGGGTGGTAAAAATGAATATTCTACCCAGAGTCTTGTATATAATGCAGACAGTCCCAGCGTCGGCAGTCTCCACTTACCTTAAGCACATTCAAACTGCTATGGAGCGGTATATATGGAACGGAGTCAAACCCAGAATTAAGCGAAGCACCATCTACCTTCCTAGAGAGAGGGGGGGGCTGGGGGTCCCGCTGTTAAGAGAGTACCAGAGAGCTATCTCCTTACAGCGCATCGTGGAGTGGTGCAGGAACACCCCTAATAAGAGATGGATACAGATAGACGAGATTCTCGAGAGACGAAACGTCGGGTCTCTGGCATGGATAACAGAAGGAAATCGCCCTTCGAGGCTGTCTCTTTACCCGATGATAACAGACACCTTTCGGGTCTGGGACAAGATCTTGGACAAAGAGTCCTTTGTATCTTCCAGAGCCTCGCCCAATGTACCGATCCATGACAACCCGGATCTCGGTATGGAGATCAAACCTCATGTACTGGGGGATGAGCTCGCTCTTGCTGAGATGTCAATCTCAAACATCCTTCAACAAGAAAAAATCAAACCACTCACAGAATTACGAGAGTGGGACGAAAACATCTTTGCTTCTTGGTTCAGACTCGTGCAGATCACGCACTATTACACTACGCACAAGGAGCGACCCGCGCTTAACCGACGCAGGACACAATTTGAACTGCTCTGCACAATGCAGCAGACCCTTGCGCATCTGATCTCGCAACTATACAAGATGCTCCTAACAAAGGGCGGGACTGAGCTCCCGTCATATGTCATAGCGTGGCAAAACAAGTTGAATGCAGAAATTACACCCAAAGACTGGGAAAAAATATTTCTGAAAGCTAAGAAGGTATCGGTCTCAGCGAGAATACAGGAAATGCACTACAAGCTCCTGAGCCGTTGGTATCTCACCCCCGCTAGACTTCATAGGATATATCCTCAAGTCGGAGGGGGGTGCTGGAGGGACTGTGGGGGAGAGGGAACGATCCTCCACATTTGGTGGGACTGCCCACGTATAAGACCGTTCTGGGAGGGGGTGCTGGGAGCGATGAGGAACTGTCTGAAGATCATAATCCCCCCGAAATCGACATACCTGATATCCCACGGATTCCCCAAGATTATTGGGGAAGATAAGTACCTCCTCTTCCTTGTGATGCTCAATAGTGCTAAAGGACTCATACCTGTACACTGGAAGAGCACACAGACCCCGAGCCTTAGAGAGTGGGAGGAGAGGGTGGGAGATCTACTGAGGCTAGAACGCTATCATTTTCTAAAAATAGGTAAGATCGCAACGCATGAGATGATGACCTTAACCTGGGAAGGCAGGGGATTGTGATCCAAAACACGTATAACTGACTAGAACTTAATGAATGAACATCACTGTTGGTACCATGTATCTTACCCCTACCCACACCTCCGATTTCTCATTGCGCCCTCTTCCTCTCCCTCCTCTCCCCCTACCATTTTTCCCCCTTCCCCCTTTTTTTTTTTTTTTTTTATTATTCTCTTCTTTCTTCTCTCCCTCCTTCACCTTTCCCCATACTTTACCCTTCTCATGCTTCTCTCTTTCCCCCAATACTGTACTAGCACACACTTGTGCGAAAATGTCAGGCACCTTTAGATGTCCAGCAATCTGTGTCAAAAATGCTGGAAACTATTGAAGAGAACTTATAATTGCCTGACGTATAGTTCAAAAGTAAAGATTCTGTTTATCAGTTATTGTCTTATAAGACAAAAATTTGTTTTTTCTTGAAAAGCCATAACAAGCTCAACCTCCACGCTCACAGAAAAAGTAAGCAAGGACAAGTATGAGACTAACATGACTACTACCTTACTGTTCAATCCAGCACTGTATTTACATCTACAGACCAGCAAGAGCAACCTGTTACAATAATTTATATGTCTGTTTATACCTATCTGTAAGCTTTTGAACTTCAGTGTTATGTATAACTCATCTTGTCACCAATAAAGCTTGTTTTAAAAAAAAAAAAAAAAAAATAATCTTAAATTACAAATTTAAATAAACCTAATACTACGAAAACATTTTAAAAATCTAACATTACAAAAAATAACACAAAAAATAATAAATGAAATTATCAAAAATGAAAACAATTACACCTGATCTAATAGCCCTATACAAATAAAAAAAAAAAATAACCCCCCATAACCTAACAATAGAAGATGGTCTGCGATGGAGGAAGATGTCGTCGCCTGGATGAAGACTCTTCGCAGCCTGGATAAGGATGGATGACCAGACTTCAGGAACCGTGAGTAGTTATTCTAGGGTTAGTGTTAGTTTTTCTTTTCATTTCTTGGGGGGGGGTTTATTAGGGCTTTGGGCAGTAAAAGAGCTGAATGCCCTTTTAAGGGCAGTAAAAGAGCTGAATGCCCTTTTAAGGGCAATGCTCATGCAAAGAGCTGTTTAACTTAGGGCAATGCCCTACAAAATGCCCTTTTAAGCAGTGACGTGCAGTGAGGTCAGAGGCAGGTGAGGCACTGGCTAGGATATACCTTCATTCTTTAGATATCCTTTGTTGAAGAAATAGCAATGTACATGGGTGAGCCAATCACATGAGGTATCTATTGTGCAGCCACCTATCAGCAGCTACTGAGCATATTTAGATATGATTTTCAACAAAGGATATCAAGAGAATGAAGGAAATTAGATATTAGATGTAAATTGGACAGAAGGGGTGGGAGAGACAGGGAGAGAGAGATAGACAGAGAGACAGAGGGGGAGAGAGAGACAAAGAGACAGAGGAGAGAGAGAGACAAAGAGAGACAGAGGGTAGAGAGACAGACAAAGAGACCATGGGGGAGAATGAGACACATAAGGATAGAGACAGAGGGGGTGGGAGAGACAGGGAGAGAGAGATTGATAGAGAGAGAGACAGAAAAAGAGAGAGAGAAGAGAGAGAGACACAGAGGGGGAGAGAGAAATAGAGACACAGAGGAGAGAGAGACAGAGGGGGAGGGAGAAAGGGAGAGACAGAGGGGGAGGGAGAGAGAGAGACAGAGGAGAGAGAGAGACAGAGGAGAGAGACAGAGGGGAGAGAGAGAGAGAGACAGAGGGGAGAGAGAGAGAGACAAAGGGGAGAGAGAGACAGGGGGGAGAGAGAGACAGGGGGGAGAGAGAGTCAGGGGGGGGAGAGAGAGACAGGGGGGAGAGAGAGACAGGGGGAGAGAGAGACAGGGGAGAGAGAGACATGGGGGAGAGAGAGACATGGGGGAGAGAGAGACATGGGGGAGAGAGAGAGACATGGGGGAGAGAGAGAGACATGGGGGAGAGAGAGAGAGACATAGGGGAGAGACAGAGAGAGACAGAGGGGAGAGAGAGAGAGAGAGAGAGAGACAGGAGGGGAGAGAGAGAGAGAGAGAGAGAGAGGGGGGGGGGGGGGAGAGAGAGACAGAGGGGAGAGAGAGAGACAGAGGGGAGAGAGAGACAGAGGGAGAGAGAGACAGAAGGGAGAGATACACAGAGGGGAGAGAGACAGAGGGGGGAGAGAGAGAGAGAGAGAGAGAGAGAGACAGAGGGAGAGAGAGAGAGACAGAGGGGAGAGAGGGGAGAGAGAGAGACAGAGACAGAGGGGAGAGAGAGAGACAGAGGGGGGAGAGAGAGAGAGAGAGAGAGAGAGAGGGGGGGGGAGAGAGAGAGGGGAGAGAGTGACAGACAGAGGGGAGAGAGTGACAGAGGGGGAGAGAGAGAGACAGAGGGGGAGAGAGAGAGACAGAGGGGAGAGAGAGAGAGAGGGAAGAGAGAGAGAGACAGAGGGTGGAGAGAGAGAGACAGAGGGGAGAGAGACACAGACAGAGGGGAGAGAGAGAGACAGACAGAGGGGAGAGAGAGAGACAGACAGAGGGGAGAGAGAGAGACAGCAAGAGGGGAGAGAGAGAGACAGAGGGGAGAGAGAGAGACAGAGGGGGAGAGAGAGAGACAGACAGAGGGGAGAGAAACATACAGGGGAGAGACATAGGGGAGGGGGGGAGAGACATAGGGGAGGGGGGGAGAGACACAGGGGAGGGTGGGAGAGACCCAGGGGAAGGGGGTGGGAGGGAGACCCAGGGGGAGGGTGGGGTGGATGGTAGACCCAGGGGAGGGGGGGTGGGGGGGAGACATAGGGGAGGGGGGGTGGGGGGGAGACACAGGGGAGGAGGGGTGGGGGGAGAGACACAGGGGAGGGGGGGTGGGGGGGAGACACAGGGGATGAAATGGAAGGCAGGTTCTGAAGTCAGCAGTGGTGTACCATTACCAAGGAAATTGAGCAGTGCACATACCTTTAATCTGCAGCTCTGCTAGCCATGGTGACACTGTCTGACTGAGCACTACGGCACCGGGCAACTGCATTACACACACACAGGAAGCTTCTTTCCCTTTCAGCAGGAAATGACAGTTTGAAATCAGAGTGTTGTCCCAGGTTACCATGGCAATGCTCTGATTTAAAACTGTCATGTACCAGTGGGGGGGCGAGGGGGGGCTGCGGGGGGGTCGAGGGGGGCTGCGGGGGGGCCGCAAGAAAAAAAAAAGTTGAAAAAAGAGGTTGAGAAAATAAAATTACACCAGTACCAGTACAGTACCATAGTGTAACTTACTCTCTCAAGCGGTGGCCGGCTCATCAGGATAAACAGTGTAGTAGAATAGATTACTTACCTAATACCAACAACAAGTAACGGTCCTCAGCGGGTGCGGCTCACTCCTTGGCTGCTTGACTCCACTGATTGCGTCGGATCTTCTTGGATCTTCCTTCCAGCAGCCTGGCTTCTCACAGTGCACTAGTGTCCACGTGACTCGGCTGAGGGCTCCAAGGTTCCCTCCAGCACTTCCGCACACTGCTCCGCCTCATCAGCAGTCACGTGACGTGACTGACAAGACTGCTGCTGATTGGCTCCCCGAGGCTGCTAGAAGAGCAGCCTCAAATGGGAGCATATGGGTAGCAATTGGCTCAGCTTTTAGGCACCAGTGGGTGGCGCTGGCTCAGTTGTGGCTCAGGCAGGCATGTTGTGCAATTGATGGAGGGCAGCGGACCAGCTCACTGCCTTCCTTCTATTACGCAACATGGATGATACCATGTATGCCGGACCGGGGGGGGTGGTGGAAAAAAATGATTATTATTTTTTTTTTTTTTAAATAATAATAATTCTAAAAATAAATGTTTTTTAGTCATTAGACTGCCTCACCTGCCTCTAATGACTGCACGTCACTGCTTTTAAGGTCTATTGGTAGTTTATCGTTAGGTTATGGGGGGTTATTTTGGGGGGGGCTTTTATTTTTATAGGGCTATTAGATTAGATGTAATTGTTTTTTTATTATTGATAATTTCATTTATTATTTTTTGTAATCAGAGTTTTTTATATTTTGTATTTTTAGGGTTTATTATTTTTTGTAATGATAGATTTTTAAAATGTTTTCGTAGTATTAGGTTCATTTAAATTTGTAATTTAAGTTTTTTGGTTTTTCGTAGTGATAAGTTTTTTTTAATCATGTAATTTAGGATTTTTAATTGGAAGTTTTTTTATTTTATTAGAATAGTTATGTTAGGTTAATTTATAGTTTAATCTTAGTTTTTTTTATTTCACAGGTAAGTTTTTATTTATTTTAAGATGGCGGAATGGCTCGTGTAACGCAAGCATTTTAGCCGGACCACACAAGATTTTTTGAGTGCGGAATGGAGGGTTGTGTTAAGGCTAAAATTCTTGCGGTATAGTCATACCACAGTGACTTGTAATGTACGTTACCGGCCATTCCATGTGCAATGGCCAATTTTTCAGCGGTATAGTCGTACCGCCCCATACCGCGAAACTTGTAATTTAGCCGATTGTCTGCTCAGGAGCAGCAGTGACTTATTGGGAGCTAGCTGCTGATTATTGGCTGCATATACTGTATATTCCTCTTGTCATTGGCTCACCTGATTTGCTCAGTTAGCTCCCAGAAGTTCATTACTGCTCCTTCAGCAAAGCACACCAAGAGAATGAAGCAAATTTGATAACAGAAGTAATTTGGAAAGTTGTTTAAAATTGTATACTGTTTGTGAATCATAAAAGAAAAATATGTGGTTTCAAGGAAAATCTCCAGCTAGATCTTACTCACCTGGTTTACCTTCATTCCTTTGTATAATTATTCTAAAGACTTTCATTAGAACTGCTTATATAATTGAACCACTTCTCCTCACCTAAGGCCTAATATTCAAAAGCTTGCCGGCATTGAGACAAATCATGCAAAATCTTTGGGATTTATTTAGACTTTATATTGTAATATAGGAGTCTCTCCTTTACATCAAGAACCATTCATAGTGATATAAATATATTTTAAACGAAAATGTGTGTTTCTAACATGTTTTAGGGACCTCTCCATACTGACAAGACGATATGGATCTTTTTACCTGAGTGGCGAACTTTTGAATATCAGACCCCCAGTGATTATTGATGGGGAAACAGAACATATGGTGCAGTAAGTTTGAACTCTTGCCTCTTTAGAAGCAAGTTCCAGTACCTTGTCGATAAGAACATAGTCAATAAAGAGTTCAAAGGTCAAGGTTCAAGCCTTTAGACCTCAACAAACTCATTGTTCATGGTCTGATTACCAGGGCTGGCTCAACCATGGGACCAAGTGGTTCCAACAGACCCAGGCAGCACTTGACAAGGGGCAGCACTTCAGTAACTGGGGACCACATCTTATCTGGCGAGGTTTAGATCATCAAGCCCCTGTGCTGAGCCAATTGTGAGCTTTTTTTTTTTTAGTACTAACCCCTTAACAACCAAGGACGTACCAGGCAGTCACTGTCAGACACAAAACACTCCTGACCTCTGTCTCCATGGGGAAGTTGCAGGCTCCAGAAGCACAACCTCATCATGCACAGAGACACAGAACCGGTCAGGGGTGATATTCAAGGTGGATCTCTTCCATAACTTCCTTCCCACCTATTGTGTAATTGTGCATAAGCATTGGTTGCATGCAGGTAGGCTTAGTAAAGTCAGAGACCAGGCTAGTAGGTTCATTCAGTGAGCGGAAAAATTATTTGCTCCCCTGCTGATTTGAGTATTTGACCCCTTTGCAAAACATGACTTAGTACTTGGTGGCAAAACCCTTGTTGGCAATCACAGAGGTCAGACGTTTCTTGTAGTTGGCCACCAGGTTTGCACACATCTCAGGAGGGATTTTGTCCCACTTCTCTGGCCAAGTCATTAATGTTTTGAGGCTGATGTTTGGCAACTCGAACCTTCAGCTCCCTCCACAGATTTATTATGGGATTAAGGTCTGGAGACTGGATAGGCCACTCCAGAACCTTAATATGCTTCTTCTTGAGCCACTACTTTGTTGCCTTGGCTGTGTGTTTTGGGTCATTGTCATGCTGGAATACCCATCCACTACCCAATTTCAATGCCCTGGCTGAGGGAAGGAGGTTCTCACCCAAGATTTGACGGTACATGGCCCTGTCCATCGTCCCTTTAATGTGGTGAAGTTGTCCTGTCCCCTTAGCAGAAAAACACCCCCAAAGCATAATATTTCCACCTCCATGTTTGATGGTGGGGATGATGTTCTTGGGGTCATAGGCAGCATTTCTCCTCCTCCAAATACGGCGCGTTGAGTTTATGCCAAAGAGCTTGATTTTGGTCTTATCTGAGCACAACACTTTCACCCAGTTCTCCTCTGAATCATTCAGATGTTCACTGGCAAACTTCAGACGGGCCTGTACATGTGCTTTCTTGAGCAGGTGGACCTTGCAGGTGCTGCAGGATGTTAGTCCTTCATGGCGTAGTGTGTTACCAATTGTTTTTTTTGTGCCTATAGCCAATCTGCCTTGAGATCATTGCCAAGATCCTCCCGTGTAGTTCTGGGCTGATTCCTCACCGTTCTCATGATCATTGAAACCCCAAGAGGTGAGATCTTGCATGGAGCCCCAGACCGAGGGAGATTGACAGTTATTTTGTGTTTCTTCCATTTGCAAATAATCGCACCAACTGTTGTCACCTTCTCACCAATCTGCTTGGCAATGGTCTTGTAGCCCATTCCAGCCTTGTGTAGGTCTACAATCTTGTCCCTGAAATCCTTGGACAGCTCTTTGGTCTTGGCCATGGTGGAGAGTTTGGAATCTGATTGATTGTTTCTGTGGACAGGTGTCTTTTATACAGTTAACAAACTGAGATTAGGAGCACTTCCTTTAAGAGAGTGCTCCTAATCTCAGCTCGTTATCTGTATAAAAGACACCTGGGAGCCAGAAATCTTGCTGATTGATAGGGGATCAAATACTTATTTCACTCATTAAAATGCAAATCAATTTATAACTTTTTTGAAATGCGTTTCTCTGGATTGTTTGTTTTTTATTCTGTCCTCTCATTGTTCAAATAAATCTACCATTAAAATTATAGACTGATCATTGCTTTGTCAGTGGGCAAACGTACAAAATCAGCAGGGGATCAAATAATTTTTTCCCTCACTGTATGCTAAAATGTAATGTTGTTACTGGGGGGTGTAATTTGAATTTCAGACACAGGCAGCACAATATCTTGAGCCGGCCCTGCTGATTACCTTTGAATGGGGTACTGTGATGTCTATGTCAAAATCTTTCTTCCTGTCCGGAGCTTCTGAAACTTGTTTTGCCATCTTCTCCCTCTATAAAGATGGACATTTTTCAGGCATAAGCTGTAAAACCAAATTATTGTTATTTTTTTAAACAGAATGGTCAATGCTTTTAATACACCCCTGGGCTTATTACATTTGTAAAAAAAAATCCACAGAGAGTAGCAGCAAACCAGATAGTGTTTATTGTTTAACACAACAACAAATGCAGCAACATTTCGGTATTACTACCTTAGTCATGCTAAAGTGCATACTAACTTTGATTCTATTATACCTATCCATCACTAGGTGGCGCTAAAGAGACAAAAATACATTAACCATAAATTTAACACAGTACAATTTCTCAATATTTTTAAATTTAAGTTAACATTTTTTACTAAATATATACAATCAAACATAGAATCCTCTATATAAAATAATCTCAATACAGATTTATACAAAAGTCAATTTATAAGAACACAGACATATCCAAATCTCTGTTTAACCCTCTAGGCTCCATTGTATCTAATTTCCAAATCCAGAAACATTCACGTTGTTTCAATAGGCGCTCCCTATCACCTAACCTACGTGGCATTAGAACTTTTTCAATTATTTGGAACCTTAACTCTCCTATTGAGTGTCCCTTCTCGATGAAATGATGGGCTACAGGGGCTTTAATATTTTTAGTTTGAATATTACTTTTGTGCTCTATTATCCTGTCCTTAATAATTCTAGTTGTTTTGCCAATGTAACTCCGCCCACAGGGGCATTTAATTAAGTAAATTACAAAAGTTGACTTACATGTATGGTATCCTTTAATTTTAAATGCCTTCCCCGTAATTGGATGGAGAAAATTCGGGCCTTTGATCATGTTATTACAACACAAGCAATTTAAACATGGATAACACCCTTCAGTCTTACAGGAAATATATTGTTGTTTAATTTTAATACTTGAGCCTACATCAGCTTTCACCAATTGCTGTCTAAGATTTAAACCTTGCTTATAGGCAGGCATCGGATAGTTCTTAAATTCTTTTATTTTTGGGTTACAGTCTGTTAAAACAGACCAATGTTTTTTTATAATGCGCTGGATTTGGTCAGATTGAGAGTTAAATTCTGACACAAAAATCAAACGCTCATCTTTTTTATTCTCCTTTTTCTTAGGACTCAGCAGAGTCTCTCTAGGGATAGATAGAGCATGTTTGATTTCTGCGTCAATTACTTCAGAGGGGTAACCCCTCTTTAAAAATCTAGATTCCATTTCTTTGAACCTCAATTTTAATAAGTTATCATCAGTGATAATTATACGTGCTCTTAAAAATTGGCTTCGTGGAAGGGCCTTTAAAAGAGTGGCTTGCAATGGGTCGCTGTGTGCTGGATTAAGGACTTTGTGTTTTGCTTATTACATTTGTATTAGTAATCTCAAGAATTGTCTCAAAATGTGTGCAAATTGGAGGAGTCTTGGGGTGTGTCTGAAAAGAAAAAAAGATGATGGGTACTGGACTGGCTTACTTAGCTAAAGATGAGGTTGTTGCATTGTTTGTAAAGCACCAACAATGTTGTTATAGTGCACATTTTATTTAAACTTGATAGTAACATGTGACATTTTAGACTAACATGCCTTTATGCATGTTTGAATGAGGACATGTCAGCCTAAAAATGTCACCTATTGCTATAGTTATCTGGGGGGGGGCAACCTTGGAAGTTTAATTTTTATATTCAAACATAAGCACCCACTAGAGTCACTTTTTGATGCCATTAAACCACCATTATTAAAATGGATCTCATCTGCTTTACAATCAGTCACTGATATCATTTTGTTCAGTGCTTTTTTTATCCCTCTGAATTTTTTTTGCAGATATCCATGCCTGTTACTAGTATCCTGTTTATAAATATATTTTAACTTCTGTGGAGGTTTGGACTGCTTAAATACAGAAGAGGGCGGTTGTAAAAAATATTAGCCATGGAAGGAAGCCTTGGGAGAGCAGACAATGTGGAGCAGGGTACTAATGGAGCCAAGGGCATACGATTACTGTAAAAAATACTGATGTACTGTGGAATCATAAGCTGAAAAGAGAAAATGCAAATTTAAAAAAAGAATCCATATAAAAAGTGAGGTTTGACTTTAGGTTAGACGGCACGTCCATTTCTGTTGCCATAGCAGCTCCTCTTTGTTTTTTTTTTACAAGCTTCATTTTTTACAAGCCAACCGTATATTTTTATACTGCTACATTGCGTCTCATGGTGTCATTGGTGTGAACGGGTTTTCCATGACCATGTCTATTTATTTCTCTGTCCCACAGGCATCATGGCTCGTAGATTGACCTTCCAGAACCATATATGACCTGTTGCCTGTTTTCCTGATTTTGATTTTGTCTTGTTCCTGCCCTCACATTGCTGATCATTTGCGACTTACATTTAAGCACAAAATGTTATTCAAATAGTTGAATACATTTGGAAATATTAGAAGTCATAACATGTATCTGTCTCTATATTCAAAATTTCTGTGTTTTTGTTTTTTTTTTAATCAGAGAATTTGAAAATGCAAATAAGAGTATATTTATCAAAAGCACAATACTTTAATAGTTAGTAACACCTCAATAACGTGATGAAACTTTGCATGTTGGAATTAGTTTTGTAAAGTATTTAAAGCATGCAGCAATAGAGATTTTATCACAAAACTATTAACTCAGAAATGTACTAGTAAAAATATTTAGATTTCACAAGCACCTGCATTATCTCATTCTCAGACCTGTTGAGCAATATGTTGAAATATTTTAAAGTATTTAAATATACTCTATATAAAAAGAGGAAGGAATCAATTTGTTTACTATAGAAGATTACTATCTTTGATATTACCAGGTAGGCAAATTAATGCACACTATAAATAGGGATTCCAGCTGTCCAGTATTAAAAAGTACAGTCCAGTATTTTAACAAGCTCTCCAGTAAAATCTATGAAAAAATACTGGAACTTAAAGGGATCGGAAACTTACATCTCAACAAAACCTGCGTGTATAGTTTGTTTTTAACATAAAATTATATCATTGTATTGCAAAATGTTTGCTCACTGCTTTTGTTTATTTGCTTTTAGTAAAAACATATTTCATGCAATATTATGGCGTTCTCAGTTTGTGGTACTGCCCTCGTGTGGCTTAAACCAAATAGAGCACCCTGTCTCCAATTCATATAATAAAAAATCAGTACACACTAAATACATGCTAAATTAAAATCAGAGTATTTACATATTACATTAGTTATTTTACTATTGAAAAAATAAGTTTAACGTTTTAGTGGGTACCACCATGTTGTAACCTAGGTTTCCTTCTCTGCTGAGGCCAATTACGGACAGTTATACATTGGTTATTGACGTGTGCAACCAATGACTGTGGAATAAAGAAGTGTTTAAAGGGACATGAAGCCCAATTTTTTCTTTCTTTCATGATTCATATAGAGCATGTGATTTTAAACAACTTTACAATTTACCTTTATCTAGTTTATTTTGTTCTCTTGGAATCCTTTGTCTAAACGGATACCTAAATAGGCTCAGGGTCTGCTGATTCATGGCTGCCTCATGTTATTGAATCACCCAATACATTCAACTAGTTCCCAATAGTGCATTGCTGCTCCTTCAACAAAAGATACCAAGAGAATGAAGTAAATTAGATGATAGAGATAAATTGGAAAGTTGTTTAAAATTGTATTCTGTATCTGAATAATGAAAGAAACATTTTGGTTTGCATGTCCCTTTAAGTCTGGAGTCTGCATTTCTACTTTTAACAGGAATTGGAAAGCCTGCAATTTCCAGAATTAAATTACAGGAAAATGAGGAAAATAAATATATTAAAATTACATTGGAATTCTTTTAGGACATATAATTAAACATTTTCTATTACAGTCTTAAAACCCTTTTAAGACAAAATGTAATTCCTCATAAAGTAATTAACGCAATTAATGCACTGATGCAAATGAGACAACATGGCAATACACATTTATTTTACTTGCTTTTACTGTAAAATACCTTAATCTACTGTAAAATTATGCTTGTCCCATTTTCTTCAAATTCAAATTCTGTAGCATAAGTATGCTGCAAAATGCAGAAAAATGTCAGAACCAGCTAAATCCTAAACAATAATGGTTTGGAGCATTGTACTTGCTCATGCTAACAGAGGATTTTTTTTTTTTTTAACAATTCTTTATTAACCAACAAAAAAAGTAATATTATACAGTAGTATGATCTTGACTTGTTTCAAGAGAAAAGGAAAAAAATAAAGAAAACAAATGAAAAAACAAAATCATCCTCATCTAAAAGTTTAAACAGTTTCAACCCGGAGATATGAGGTGAAAAAAAAAAGCAAGTTATGTTAAATGACCTCTGGCCCTCCATCTTCTCCGGGGAGAATTTACTTTTCATCAAGAAAACAAAAAAAGAAAAAAAAAGGTAAACATTATTACCTTATATCACCTTATGTTGGGATTTTCTGGTTTTATGTAAAACAACAAAACAAAAGACAAAAAGAAAAACAAACAAAAAAAAAACAGGAAAAAAAAGGGCCAAAAAAGAAAAATAACCACCTCTCTCTCATCTCCCTCAATCCCCCGTCTACCAGATGCCTAGTAAAATTAGTTCTGAGTTTTGAAAAGGAAAAATCATATATTCTTTTTCATTTTCAGAGAGTGATTTGATATATACTGCCCATTTGTTGAAGAAATTCCTTATGTCCTCTTCGTTATCTATGTCTGTATCCTTTTGTTCTAATAGACATTGTTTTTTTAAACAATTCTGGATTTCGGACACGCTGGGCACTGAGCGCATTTTCCATTTTTTACATATTAGGTATCTAGTAGCTAAAATAGAAATGGAGATTAGTTTATCATTAGGATGGCATTTACTTAGGTTATCCTTGCATAGTATAATTTGATATAGAGTAAAAGTTACGGGGGGGATTTTCAACACCTTATTCAGCCAGTATTCTAACTTACACCAGGTATTTCTCACTTTTGGACAGAACCAAAACATGTGTTCTATGTCGGCTGCTGGGAGTGAACATTTGGGGCATTTGTCAAAGCCTGAGTTATGAACCCTGCGACCCGTTTCCGGAGTAAAGTATGCCCTATGAAGGATTTTGATATGTGCTTCCCGCCAGGTGGCTGAGAGAGTTATTTTTTTCACTTTACTTATAGAGTGTTGCACTGTTTTTGGATCTACCCTGTTCCGTTCTGACAATGAAGTCCATGTTGAAGCAAGTCTTGCTAAGTTCTGGTTACCCCTGCTAATACCCAGAAGATGATAACACACAGAGATAGACATCCGATCCACAGTCATGAGTGTGAGCCAATTTTCAAGTTTACCTAATTTCCAACACCACCCTACCTCTCTAGTTGTTTCCAAGAAGAAATGCCTTATCTGCAAGTACGCAAAGAAATCTTTGTTAAGTAACTTATATTCCCCTTTTAATTTTTCAAATGTTTTAATGGTTTTTCTATCACCATCTATCAATAAGATCAGTTTATTTAGTCCGTTATTGTGCCATCTATTAAAAACCTCAGATTGCAGACCAGGTTGAAACTTTGGGTTCCCTATCAGGGTGAGATAATTTGAAATCTTAGGGTTAAAAGACAGAAGCTTTGATATTTTCCACCAGGCCTTGATAGGATTGGAGATAGATTTAAGTCTTTTAATTACTGGAGGTAACTCTTTAGGAGAGGAGTGTAGGAGTGCTAGGGGAAGGTAAGGATCACAGATATTTGTTTCAAGATGGTTATTAAGAATATAATCCTTAGATAGAATCCAGCCACTCGCTATTCGTGCCAGGGAACTAAGATTGTATGCTCTAATGTCTGGAAGTGCCATGCCTCCGAAGTCGCATGAAAGAAAAAGTTTATTGAGGGAGATTCGTGCTTTTTTCCCTTGCCAAAGAAATTGACTGATTAAGCTATTGATCAGCCTTACATCCTTTTCGAAAAGAATTACTGGGACGTTCAAAAGTATGTATAGCAGTTTCAGGAGGAGAACCATTTTAAACAATGCCACTCGACCCGAAACTGAGAGAGGTAATGTGTGCCAGATTCTCAGTTTTTCTTTGATTTGCCTAATAATAGGGGGTATGTTAAGTTCATATAATTTATCGGAATTCACCGGGATATTTATTCCTAAGTATTTAAATGAAACTGTTATTCTTTTTTTTTTTTAATCATCTCTTTATTAAGGATTTTAGTCAAATAACAAAACTTAATGCTTCATTAACACATTTTGCAATATCGCTCTACAAGCCATTTCTCAAACCATTTCTTTACATTATGTCACTTGTAGATAACAGAAAATCATAAACATAAGCATCTTATACAATACTATTACATCTTATTGAACAAAACCCATTTTTTCTTTTTCCTTAACCTTTTTTATCAAACCTTATCTACTCAAAATACCAAATGAAATAATACCTGTAGGCCCATGTCTCAGGCCCATCCCTCGTACAATATTTTTCCGTAAGTCGGAAAGAGGGGGGGGAGGGGGAGGAAGAGGGAGAGGGAGAAAAAAAAATTAAAAATGTTTTTTCCACTTCCTTCCTCTCCTTTTTTTTCTTCTAAAGGAGAGAACAGGGGGTTAAGTAAATCTATTTATTTCCTGGTGCACATCTCTCTACCTACCAAATCCCCAACAAGACTATCTCCGTATTTCTAAATGGAAAAATAAGATATTCTCTCTCACTCACCGGAAATCCTTTAATAAACGCTGCCCATTTTTTAAAGAACGCACATATATCCCTATCATTATTCATATCGACATTATATTGTTCAAGTATATATTGTTTTTTCAGGTAGTTTTTAATTTCGGCTAATTTAGGGATATCTGCTGCCTTCCATTTCCTGAATATCAGACTTCTCACTGCCAGGATAATTACATTAATTAATTTCCTGTACTGAAAATTTTGTGTCTCATCCCATAGACAGACTATCCTTCTTAAATTAAGATTCCCAATGGGAAGCTTCAAAGAGTTAGAGGCCCAATAGGCAACTTTCTGCCACATCTGATAGACTTTAGGGCATTCCCATAACATATGAGTCAAGTTTGCCCCCAAGTAGGAGCACTTTGGACACATCTGGAATGCTGAGTTACCTCAATTAAACCCTTTTTCTGGGGTATAATAAATTCTATATAATAGTTTCACATGGGATTCCCTCCATGTTGAGGATAGTGTACTTTGATTCACCAGTTCAATAGACCTTTCAACGTGAGGTATACTTATCTCCACGTCCGCATTTAATTTAGTCCAATGCAGTGATATCTCTCTAAAATTAGAGTCCTTTAATCTAGACATTATTATTTGATACCCCATAGAGATTGAATAGAGTCCGTTCTTAAACATTCCGATCCATATCTCAAGATCTCCCCAGCTCCAACTCCCCTCAAACTCCCTTATGAGTGTATACACATAGTGTCTGGCTTGTAAGTATGCATAGAAATCTTTATTCTCTAATTTAAATTCCTGCCTCAATGCAATGTACTAAATGTTTTAATTGTAGAGTTTTCCAGCTCCACTAGCTGAATAATCCTAGATAGCCCTAAATCTCTCCAAATCTGAAAGACTCTTGACTGGGAACCGTCTTGAAATTCTGGATTTCCCAAAATTGTTTGATATCTGGAGATGTTAGGTTTAAGTGTTAGTAGTGAGAGAATTTTACGCCAAGCTAATATGGGCGTATAAATAGATTTAAGGAGCTTAATTCTTATTGGTATGTTTCTAGGCTCAGAATGAATTAAGGAAACTGGTAGGAAAGGGTGGGTCACATTATTCTCAAGATTATTATTAGTTACATATCCTGCATTCACTATCCAGTCTAATACAATTCTGGCCAGAAACACTAAATTATATACATGAATATCAGGTAATGCCATACCTCCATTTTTTTTTGCTAGACAAAGCTTCTTAAGTGCTAGTCTAGGTTTCTTACCCTGCCATATAAACCTCCGAATTGAAGTATTTTGATCTTTTAAATCTTTCCCCTTTAGTAACACAGGGGTATTTTGAAGAGCATATAACATTTTTGGTAATAAGATCATCTTAAATAGTGCTATTCTGCCTGACAATGAAAGTGGGAAATTTTGCCAATTTCTCATACTCTCTTTAACTTTTTCAATTATAGGAGAAACATTCAAACTGTACCAGGTTTTAGGTTGCCTTGATATAGTTATACCCAGATATTTAAAGGCTTCAGGTGCCAGTCTAAAGGGGGTCTCAACCTTATCCCCCCCTCTATCCAGGACCCAAAAGATCTCCGATTTTGAAATATTTATCCTATAACCAGAAAAGGAGCCATATACTTCAATGATTGATAGTATTTTTTAAATATTTTGTCTAGCATTAGAGACATAAAGAAGGATATTGTCAGCATATAAAGTAATCTTCATTTCCTTTGTTCCCACTCTAATACCTTCTATATGTTGACGTAACATAATTGCCAGTGGTTCAATTGATATATTAAATAAAAAGGGAGAGAGCGGACAGCCCTGCCGAGTACCTCTTCCAAGACAAATATCAGCTGACAATATATTATTTACTATTAACTTTGTAATGGGCGTGTTATAAAGGTTGCATATGAAGTTAACAAAATTATCTTTAAACCCAAACTTAGTAAGAGAGAATATCAAGTGATCATAATGTATTGAATCGAACGCTTTTTCAGCGTCAATTGAAATAAGCGCAGAATCTACTGGATTGCTCACTTTAGACATTTATACACCCTTTAAGTTGTTATAAAAATCAATTATCAAAAAAATTCCCTGATCTTAGCTGCAGAGTTTCTTTTTTTTTTTTTTTATTTAAATCTTTTCCTTTATTTAAACAAATACATACATCAAAAAGAAGAAAAAAAAAAAAAAAACAGACAATAATCAACACATAAAACAAATTACATAGAACAAATTTCCCCAAAATAGCAACAAATTTAAATCAAACCAGTTAACAGTTCCCAGATTTTTTCATTTTTTCCCTTGTCCCTGTCCCCATATCCTTCCCCATCCATTTCACAAATACTAACTAGAAAAAAAAAAAAGGGGGAAAAGGGAGCCCCTCCCCCGACTCTCCCACACCTCCACCCCCCCCCCCCTCTCCTCCCTCCTCTACCATCCACTATCTTCCTTAAGTTATCTTTAGATTAATGATTTGCTCTATATAGAGTACCGTACCCTCGCTTTGACAGCAGACAAATTCTCTCCAATTCTTGAGAAAGGAATTTCCTCTTCCCAGACTTAGTTTAAACTCAAAGCCGCCCTTATCATTGAGTCAAGCAGAAGATTTTTCACTTCCCTCATGGAGGGTTTTTTTAGAAGTTATCCAGTATTTAAAAATAAGTGTCCTCACTATTATTATTACCGTACGTATGAAGTTTGCTAAGTTTCCCCAAGAGCTATGACCAACCAAAAAGAGGATAGAATCCCTTTCCATGTAGATCCTTGACTTCCCTATTAAGGAAAGATAGTACTCTAACTTCGCCCAAAATTGTTTAAGTTTAGGACAATCCCATAGCAAGTGACCCAAATTAGGATCTTGGAAAGAACATTTAGGACAAACATTAGTCACCTCTTTATTCCATTTAGCCACCCTACGCGGGATTAAATAGTCCCCCTGAATTAATCTAAATTGTGATTCTCTATAATAAGAAGCTGAAAAGAGTCTTTGAGTAAGTTTAAGACTTTTCATAAGTACTTTTTCTAAATCCGTTGTACTAGTTATCCCATCCCACCGTTTAGCTAGCTCCTGTGACACATCCTTTTCTTCTAAAGATAGAAGAAATCTATAAATATTTGACAAAAGCCTTTTCTCTGATAATTTAGCATTTATAAGAGGATGGTCCTCCCAAATACGAGGAGAAATTCTAACAAGACCAAGAATATAACTCTTAATTTGTAAGAAATAAAAAATATGTTTTCTCTGAATTCCGGGAAACTTCTTTTGAAAATTCTCAAATACATATACTTTCTGCTGATTATAATCATAAAAATCACTAACAATCAAAGGATTAGCCGGCGACCATCTTTCATAAATAGCCGTCATATTACCCAGCGGGAATCGGGTATTACCTTTTATCGTTAACCATTTAGAGATATTCAGTACTAAGCCCAAATGTTTAGAGAGCTTCCTCCAACATAGCAATATATCCTTAAATAATGGATGGTCGAAAATGACCCTACTGAGCTCCCTATTGGTAGCAAAAAGAACAAAATTCAGGGAGAGAGAAGAGCAGACCTGTCTTTCCAAAGACTCTTCTGAATATATAAAAGACCGTTTTAACCAGTCTACTGGAAATCGCAAGATGGCGGCCTGATTATACCATTCCAAATTGGATAGCCCTAGACCTCCTTTACAATACGGTTGATATAACTTGGCTAGCTTAAGTCTAGGTTTCCTTCCGCTCCAAAGATAGTACCTTAATGCTTGATTAAAGCACAAAAGATCCGTCTTCTTAATTAAAAAATTAAAAAATTAAAAAGGGGAGCATCCTTAATGTGTATAGAATTTTTGGAACAATAAAAATTTTAAACAGGGCCACTTTACCAGTCAAAGAGACTGGAAGTGTCGCCCAAGATTTCATTTTCTCCTCAGTATCTCTTAAAACCGTGCCAATATTGTCCCTATACCAATTAGCCGGATTGGCAGAGATCTTTAACCCTAAATAACTCAGAGTCTTAGTTTCCATAAATTGATAGGTTTGGAGGTCTTCTTTATCTTGTTTTAACCAAAAAATCTTAGATTTTGCAAGGTTAATCTTATAACCTGACACTAAACTGTATTGATCCAGTAACTTCACAATTTGTTCCACCTGCTTTTTTGGGTTAGATACATATAATAGGAGATCATCCGCAAATAATGCAGTTTTGAATGTCTCCTTTCCTATGTTAATTCCAATGAGCAAGTTCCTTAATCTAATAGCTAAGGGCTCAATAATAAGATCAAACAACAAAGGCAACATGGGACACCCCTGTCTAGTACCTCTTGTCAAAGAAAAAACATCTGAGATCCCATAATTTATCAAGATAGAAGCTTTAATATCTGAGTAGATGTTAGTCACAAAATCCCCAAACTGCCCCACAATCCCAAACCTCTCCAATACCTGTAGAAGGAAGGGCCACTCCACTCTGTCGAAGGCCTTCTCTGCATCCAAGGATAGCAGGAAGGCCTCCGGCAGAGCCGCGCCGCCTCCCCCATAATGACAAATTACATGTAGAATTTTTCTTATATTGAATTCCGAGGCCCTGCCCATAATAAACCCCGCCTGGTCCTGGTGAATTATCCTAGGGAGAATTAACTTCAACCTATCGGACAGAATTTTCATTAAGATTTTATAATCTACCCCCAACAAGGAGATTGGTCTATACGAGGCAATATCCGACGGGTCCTTGTTGCTTTTAGGGATTACGATAATATTCACTCTTTTAAAATTGTCTGATGTTTTAAAATTAGATACAAAGTACGCATTGTAGAGATCTACCAGAACCGGGCTAATCTCAGTCCGTAACATCTGATAGAAATCTAAAGGTAAATTATCTGGCCCTGGTGTTTTCCCCCTGGCCATTAAACTAATTGTTTTGTGAATCTCCTTTTCAGATATCGGTTGATTCAGACTCTCGCGATCTGCTTCTGAGATTTGAGGAATGTCAGTTTTATCCAAAACTTCTATAATTTTCCCCATTTCAGGGCTCTGAGTTGAATAAAGTTCTTTATAAAAATTCTGAAATAATTGTGTAATTTTCTCCTGCCCTGTATAAGATGTACCTTTTATTTTCAAGGCTGCAACTGGTTTCCTCCTAGTTTGTCTCTTAAAGGTTGCAGCCAACAACTTACCAGCTTTATTGCCAAATTTTGAAAATCTAGCAGCATTCCTGTAGAGAAGTTCCTGTGCCTCCCCCAATAAAAAGGTCTCTATATCTTTCCTTATAGAGAAATAACTTTCTGTGTTAACTTTATTAGGATTTTTTAAATACGAAGCATATGCCTCCCTAACCTTTTCAGATAGATCCTTCTCTTTCCCTACCCTGTCCCTCTTTTGCCTTGCTACATAAGAATTGATTTCCGCTTTCATATAAACTTTAGCAGTCTCCCCAAATAGTTGGACATTTTCTCTAGAATGACTATTAAATGTCCCAAATTCTTCCCATGTATTCCGGAGAAAGTTTTTAAATTTAACCGAATCTCTAAGGTACGTAGGGAAAAAGAAGCGATTATAAGTAAAATTTAGCTTTGTTTTGAAAGATAGAGTTACTGGGGCATGGTCTGATAACACAAAATCATGTATATTACACTTCTCAACGCTAGTTACCAAAGATTCGGAAATAAGGAACAAATCCAGTCTTGAAAGAGTATTATGTGATTTTGAACAGCAGGTATATTCCGAATTACTAGGATTCAAAAGTCTCCATATATCCACTACATTTAAAGCCTCAGACAATAATCCAAAAATCTTTTTCTCAAATTTTATCTGAGAAGAATTATATTTGCTCTTATTTCTATCTGGACCCATTTTTTTCCTATCCAGAAAAGAGTTAGGAGTCAGATTAAAGTCACCTGTTAATAACAATTTAGCTTTAGAGAATTTGCATACAATTTTTGTTAAGGACCTCCAAAATCTTTCATCAGAGTTATTTGGACCATAGATATTAACCAGTAGATATTCCTGGTTCTGTATAATAAGCCTAATGATTAAATAGCTCCCTTCTTTATCCTTTAAGACTCTGAGAATTTTATAATCGAATTTCGTATGAAATAGGATCATTACCCCTCTAGATGGTTTAATATAAGACGAAAAAAAAGACTCTCTCATCCATTTTGCTTTAATTTTATTGTTCTCTTTATCTGATAAATGAGTTTCCTGAAGACAGGCTATATCAAAATTACTTTTACCTAGATAATTTAAGATTGCTTTTCTTTTGACTGGGGAGTGAATCCCCCCTACATTCCAAGTTAAAACCTTTACCATTCTTCAACTACCCAAAAAGGACCTAAAAGAGGAAGAATAAACGCCGATTTAAGAAGGAAAGGAGGGAGCAAGAGAGTGCAGGGAGAGGGGGAGAGGAAAGAAAGAAGGGAAAAAAAAAAAAATTCTATACTTAATATACTCTTATCCAGTGATTGTGCATGTTACAACCAGTAATACAGTGACTGACTCTTCTATACTTAAACATATAAACACAAAATAGATTTGCATATGGTGTGTACCCCTTATTAACCAAAAAAATACAGACATAATATCATTCTATTGGGTAAATATGTCTTCTTCAAACAATGCATATCAGCAATTGTTTAATTCCATACTCAAACCCGTAAGGCATGTGCTAACCAACTGCTCCATGAGTGTGCAAAATTCAAACTCTATATTCAAACAGTGACTATTCCACTCAAAAAAAAAAAAAAACCCAACTAATACTTAATATACTCTTATCCAGTGATTGTGTATAATGCAACCATAAAATACAATAGCTAACTGTTCTATACTTAAACATATAAACACAAAATAAATTTTGCATATGGTGTTTAACCCTTTTAACCAAAAATACAAACATAATATCCTTCTCAAACAGTGTATAACAATAATTATTTGTTCCTATACTTAGACCCATAAAGCATGGGCTAACCAGTTGTTCCAAAAGTGTGCAAAGGAAAATATAGTGTTCAACCCGTTTAGTCAGAAATATAAACATAATATCATTTTGTTTCATAAATGTGTCTTCTTCAAATAATACACTATGTGACCGTGGTTATTTGGTCTCTACTTAAGCCCGTATTACACATATTCTCCATCAATTGACCTATATAAAATTCAATCATGGAGAAAAAAAAAAAAATTTCTTTCTTTTACAGTGGCTATTCCACACAAAAAAAAAAAAAAAATTTTTACTTTGCAGGAATTCCTCTAAGAATCTATGCATCTACCTATAATTAAACGCAGATAGCATGGACAGAGCTTTAATGATGAGGAGAAAAAAAAACAAAAAAACTTAAGTTAAAAAGGGACAGGGAACTCTCATTAAACATATTAACTTTTTGATTCATTTTCTAAAAAATTTTGGGCAGCCTCAGGGGAATAAAAAAAAACAAAGTCAGACCCAGATTTGATCTTCAACTTGGCAGGGTACAAAAGAGAAAAAAGTCTGTTTTCAGACACCAGACGGGAACATATTGATGAAAACTGCTTCCTCTTCAGCGATGTTTCCACAGAAAAGTCCTGAAAGAGTAAGATTTTCACTCCTTGGAATTGTAACGATTTCTTCCTCCTATAGGCCCTTAGAATCTCATTTTTCCCTTGAAAGTTCAGGAATTTTGCAATCACGGGTCTCGGTTTCCTCTCCTTCAGCGTTATATCCTCTCTCTCTCTTCCCAGCCTATGTACTCTTTCGATTGTGAAAATGTTGCTCTCAGGATTCAGGCCTAGTATTTCCGGAAGTGAGTGCTCAACAAATTTCTTAAGGTCTTGAAATTTCAAAGCTTCTGGTATCCCAATGAGCCTCAGGTTACTTCTCCTTGACCTGTTTTCCATATCCTCCATCTTAATGGATAAGGCTACATTCTGTTTTTGGAGTGCTTCTATTTGTATCTGTATAGTATTTTGAGTGTCCTCACAGTTAGAGATTCTCTGTTCAGCCTCTCTTAACCTTTCTGCTTGAGATTTTAGCTCTTCCAAAATTGCATCTACCCTTTTATAGAAATCTTCTATTTTAGGGCTAATTAGATCTGCCACCAAAGCTGCAATTTCACCGGCATTCAGGGCTTTAGAGGCCTCAGAGTTCCTTTCTTCCATCATAGATTTATTTGGGGAGGCAGCAGGGGTGGCTTTATTGTTCTTCCTTTCCATTTGCTTTAATTTAGGTGACATTTTAGGCTGAGTAAGATATTTATCCATGTATAGCACTCTTCAGCTCTTTACACAGCTTAAGCTTTTACTTATAATACAGCTTGCACCCAAGGTGTAGGGACTGTATATTTTATTTTTATTTTTTTCCTTTCTTTTCCTTCTCTTTCTCCCCCTTTTTTTTTTTTTTCTTCCTTTTTTCCTTTTTCCAACTGCTCCTTAGTTCTTTCAAGGGCTCTTCTATAGCCTAAATAAAAGTCTCAGCTCATATGGCACAGTTACATCATTTATACAAATCGCCTTATTTGTCCTATGAAGCCTCCAAAAAGACAGTTTCAGTAATTCAGACTTACTTAGCAGTATAGTTTACACCCCAGGTGAAGAAAATTCTTTCAAATAGATATCCATATAGGAGAGAGAAGTATCATTGAGATAAAAAAATAGTACATTCAATTTAATAGCGAGTAACAAGCTTTGCAGTATATGTCAGTTACTTCATCAATATCAGCTCTCTCTGGGGGAGTTTTCTTGTTTTAGGAGAGTACTTAGGGGGGTGAAATATGGTAAAACAGTGGGAGGATGACAACAATTCTGAGGATTTAAAGGGGACCAAGCACCTAAATTCCCCACCAGATCAGTAACCTCAGTTCATTTAATCCTTCCTTGCCACACATTATCCCTTCATCAGCCTGATTTCAAAAGAGGGCAGCTGCGTTCTCCAAAGTGAAGAAAAAAACAAGAAATAAATGTTCCTACCTCCCCTTTTCTCCCCTCTCCTTTGGCTTTCCTCACCCCAGGATGTTTCTAGGTCTGCTCCACTTGGCTTCCTTGTTGTGGGAGTTGAAGACCTCTCAGATAGAGGCAGCTCTGCTGCTCCAGGGTGCACCGCTCTCACTCCAGGCACCATAGAACCCCAGTGTTAGTCGCCAGCTTCCAGCCACAGGAAGCCGCTAGACTCTTCTTGTGCTGCAACTGTTGCGGCAGCCTGCGTGGACTCCCACACCTCAGCACTTCCCTACAATGGGCACTTCACTCCAGCCTCTGTTGCAGACGCGGCTATCTCTCTGCCGCCATCCTGTCTGCACTTCACCTGGGCCCGCGCTGATCGTGCTGCGTGATGACGCAACAGTGATCCTCATGTATTATAGTGGGTAGAACCCTTTGTAGCCGATTAGCAAGTATAAATGTAAGCAATTTATAATCGGAATTGAGTAGTGCTATGGGGCGATATGATTCTTTCTTAGTCGGGTCCTTACCCGGTTTCAAAATCAGCATTGTCAGGGAGGCAGTGAAACTAGAAGAGATTAGTTTATTCTCCTTGTAAAAATAATTATATAAATTTTTCAGATAAGGAGTAATGTTTTGTCCTAGTATTTTATACAATTCATTGGGGATTGCATCTGGTCCAGGCGCTTTATTTCTCGCTAAGTTTTTAATAGCTTTATCAATTTCATCTACAGAGATTGTAGCATTCATATTAGAGCATACTTCAGGGGATATAACTGGATTCTTAATCTTCTCCCAGAATTCCTTTCTATGTTGTTTATTCGAGTTTTGAAATGCATATAAATTACTATAATATCTAGTGAACACTTTAAGTATATCCTCTGATTTTGTTACAGTTGTGCCCTCATCCTGTATACTCTCCATAACTGTAGTTCCTCTATTATTCTTAACTAATGCTGCTAGCAATTTACCTGATCTATTTCCGTGCTTATAAAATTTAGCTTGTAACCTAATCTCCTCTTGTGTTGATTTGTAAATTAACAGAGTATCTCTTTCTTTCTTAGCTCTAGTATATCTTTCCCAATTCTCCGTTGATCTGTCTAAAATATATTGGTTATATGCATTAGAGAGAAATTTTAATACTTCCTGTTCTCTTTTCTTATTTTTCTTTTTAATGCTATTATATAAGAGGTAATTTCTCCTCTTAACACAGCCTTTGCCGTTTCCCAAAAAACTAGTGGTTTGTTTATATATTCATGGTTAAACCAAGCAAATTCTTCAAACTTAATTCTTAAAAATTCTTTAAACTTTATATCATTTGTCAAGAATTTTGGGAACCAGAAACGCGGAGATGGATGAGTAAAAAAAGGGATCGAGAGGGAAATTGGAGCATGATCCGATATCGAGACAGGATAAATATTTGTTCTAATATTTAAATTTGCAACCTTATCATTGACCAGGAATATCTCATTCCTTGAAAGGGATTTATGTGCTTTGGACAAGCATGTGTATTCCCGAGCCTCTGGATTCATATTACGCCATATACTCAAGTGCATCCCTCTTCGTCTTAACTGGTTTTACCTTTTTCCTGTGTCTATCTAGGGGGAATTGCGGGGCCATATTAAAGTCCCCTCCCATAATTACGTATCCCTCTGCACATTGTAATATCCTTAATTGAAGATTATCCCAAAAACTCGGTATCACATTATTTGGGGCATATATGTTACATAATGTGTAAATAGAGTTTCCTATTTTTAATTTTAACAAGAGGTACCGACCTCCTTCATCCGTAAATATTTGTAATATTTGTGCTTTAATTTTTTTTGCTATTAAAATAACTACTCCCTTCCGTTTATGTTCTCCTGGTGATGCTACTACTTCTCCAACCCATGAAGTTTTTAATTTAGCAGTCCCTTTTAAATTTAAATGAGTTTCCTGTAAAAATGCTATAGAGCATTTCAATTTCTTCAAATGGGATATTACTGTCTTTCGTTTTACAGGTGAACTAAAGCCCCCAATGTTCCATGAAATTATATTGATATAACTCATAGAATCAGTCATTTTTATGACTTAAATATACATACTTTTAACTCGTTTGAAGAGAGAGAGGAAGGGGAGAAAAAAAAAAAAAAAAAAAGGTTTTTCCCCCCTCTCCTCTACACCCCACCCCCCCACCCCGCAGTCCTGTAGACATTCTTTATTATTATTCCAGCTATCTACCCGCATACACATACAAAAAATATATAAAAATATAAGATTCCCTGATCTTATCCCTCTCTTCATGACTCTTTATAGTATTTTGTTTTCTGTCAAGAACTTTTCAGCCGCTTTGCGATTATCAAAAAAGTATACCTCATCCCTGTATGTCACTTTTAGTTTAGCTGGTAAAGCAAGATCGCCTGAACGCCCTGATTGATAAGCTTTGTACATATGGGCGACATTTCCTTTCTTCTTAAGGAGGTCTCGTAGGAGAAATCCTGAAAGATAAATATTCTATCCTCCCCTATAAGAATTGGTTGCATTTTTCTGTAATATTGCAGTATTGTCACCTTATCCTGATAGTTTAATAATTTAGCAAGTACTGGTCGAGGTCTTGTTCCCTTATTACTGTTAGTTAACTGGCTACCTATCCTATGTGCCCGCTCCACTATTATATTAGGGTAGGTGGAAGGAATACCTACAGGGAGTGCAGAATTATTAGGCAAGTTGTATTTTTGAGGATTAATTTTATTATTGAACAACAACCATGTTCTCAATGAACCCAAAAAACTCATTAATATCAAAGCTTTTGGAAGTAGTTTTTAGTTTGTTTTTAGTTATAGCTATTTTAGGGGGATATCTGTGTGTGCAGGTGACTATTACTGTGCATAATTATTAGGCAATTTAACAAAAAACAAATATATACCCATTTCAATTATTTATTTTTACCAGTGAAACCAATATAACATCTAAACATTCACAAATATACATTTCTGACATTCAAAAACAAAACAAAAACAAATCAGTGACCAATATAGCCACCTTTCTTTGCAAGGACACTCAAAAGCCTGCCATCCATGGATTCTGTCAGTGTTTTGATCTGTTCACCATCAACATTGCGTGCAGCAGCAACCACAGCCTCCCAGACACTGTTCAGAGAGGTGTACTGTTTTCCCTCCTTGTAAATCTCACATTTGATGATGGACCACAGGTTCTCAATGGGGTTCAGATCAGGTGAACAAGGAGGCCATGTCATTAGATTTTCTTCTTTTATACCCTTTCTTGCCAGCCACGCTGTGGAGTACTTGGACGCGTGTGATGGAGCATTGTCCTGCATGAAAATCATGTTTTTCTTGAAGGATGCAGACTTCTTCCTGTACCACTGCTTGAAGAAGGTGTCTTCCAGAAACTGGCAGTAGGACTGGGAGTTGAGCTTGACTCCATCCTCAACCCGAAAAGGCCCCACAAGCTCATCTTTGATGATACCAGCCCAAACCAGTACTCCACCTCCACCTTGCTGGCGTCTGAGTCGACTGGAGCTCTCTGCCCTTTACCAATCCAGCCACGGGCCCATCCATCTGGCCCATCAAGACTCACTCTCATTTCATCAGTCCATAAAACCTTAGAAAAATCAGTCTTGAGATATTTCTGGCCCAGTCTTGACGTTTCAGCTTGTGTGTCTTGTTCAGTGGTGGTCGTCTTTCAGCCTTTCTTACCTTGGCCATGTCTCTGAGTATTGCACACCTTGTGCTTTTGGGCACTCCAGTGATGTTGCAGCTCTGAAATATGGCCAAACTGGTGGCAAGTGGCATCTTGGCAGCTGCACGCTTGACTTTTCTCAGTTCATGGGCAGTTATTTTGCGCCTTGGTTTTTCCACACGCTTCTTGCGACCCTGTTGACTATTTTGAATGAAACGCTTGATTGTTCGATGATCACGCTTCAGAAGCTTTGCAATTTTAAGAGTGCTGCATCCCTCTGCAAGATATCTCACTATTTTTGACTTTTCTGAGCCTGTCAAGTCCTTCTTTTGACCCATTTGCCAAAGGAAAGGAAGTTGCCTAATAATTATGCACACCTGATATAGGGTGTTGATGTCATTAGACCACACCCCTTCTCATTACAGAGATGCACATCACCTAATATGCTTAATTGGTAGTAGGCTTTCGAGCCTATACAGCTTGGAGTAAGACAACATGCATAAAGAGGATGATGTGGTCAAAATACTCATTTGCCTAATAATTCTGCACACAGTGTATAAGCTTAATCAGATTTGAGGAGATAAATTCTGCCAAATTTTCATTTCCTTTCTTTTCAGGGAGACCTACTATCTTTATATTGTTCCTTCTGGAACGGTCCTCCAAATCCTCAATTTTTTGTTGTAATTTAGAGATCAGAGTGTTATTAGCTTCTATTCTGTTTTTCATGCCCTCAGTATTATCCTCGATATCTGATACTCTCTGTTCAACCTCTTGAAGCCTACTGGAGAATTGTCTTACTTCATTTGTTAACATCACTAAATCCTGCTTAATCTCTGATCTAAGCCCTTCAAATTTGGGAGATAAAGCACTTGCAATACTTTCTACTAGAGTTTGCATATCAAATTGCTCTATACCCCTGGGTAGGTTAGTAGTGCTAGAGTGTATTTCAGCCATTGTTTCTATTGCCTGTTTATTTTTCTTATCTCTTGATTTCCCGGCCATGGCTGGAGAAGTGTTTTTAAGGTGTGAAGGTGATTTAATGTACTTATCCATATAATGAGGTAAAATAGTGATGGGGAAAAAAAAAAAAGGGAGAAGGGGTGATTGGGTGAAGTGAAGTGTGAGAGTGAGAAAGAGGAAAGAGGAAAAAAAAAAAAAAAAAAGGTGCAGTTAAGTGAAAATGTATAAGAGAATTTCTTTAATTCCCTAAATGTAGTGATCCAATTGTGCTGTCTATCCCAGGTGAGAGAGAGAAAAAAAAGAAAAAAAGAAATTTATCCAGTAGTTGTATAGAAAGTTTTTCCCAAAACTCCCTAACAGTAAGTATGGGGCTTCAAACCAAAGAACTTAGTTAAATATTTCCCCTTTCTCCTCTGTTGGTCTATGAGTGTCACAATAACCGGTTTCGCACTATTTGCTATAGAGGACCTTTTAACCTGTATTTCCTATCCAAGTTAAATTTTCATTTGTTTAAAAATTAATACACCAGAAAAAAAAAATAGGGTAGATGTTGATTATAACTGACACCTTTCTCAAATGTCAGCACCTTAAGGCTAGGAGACTCCTCTCCAGCTTTATTGCGTGAGGGAGGTAAGTCTGTTCTCTTTCTTATTTGCTTTATACAGTTCTTACCCACTCACCCCTATCTTTCTTACTATAGAGCAATGTACAATAATAAATTTGCATCAGATAATTTTAGTATTCACTATATATAGAGAGGTTTTCAAACAGAATTAAGCTTTACATTCCCTATTATTCGCTTTAGGAAAAAACACATTTACAAGCATTTATTAATGAATTTCTAATGCCTTCTTATTTAGTGAGTAACCCTGCAAGGGTTATTCTACCTCCCTGAATAAACTGTCCCTCAAATATCACCTATCCTAGAAAAGGGAGATTTTAAGTACTGAAATCCCTTTTAGTAAGTTCTACTATCAGGTCATGCAAATTATTTGGATAATTCGGCCTTATTTTTTCCTTTAAGTATTCCTCTGTCTAGTACCAGTAGCCTTCTAGTCTATATTCATATTCTCCATTAAAGTAGGATCTTAATTTATTGTAGAATTAATACCTCGATTTTTAAGTATAAGAAATAAACTGTTTCCAGCCTGCCCTCTTACTAAGTTGTTAACCCTTTTATACTAAGTGTCTTCGAGTTTATTAATAAGTGAGAGTCAGACTCTTTATGTTATTTGCAAATAGAGTTCAAAACCATATCGAGCTTAACTGGATAGAGATACATATTATAAAATTAGACAGTTACTAGCAAGGGTTAATAAGCAGAGTCCACAGTTTTAATAATTTTATGATCAGGTCTCTTCCTAAACCAATTTCTTGATTTCCTTGGGAGGGAAAACATTTAATAACCTTTTTCTTTCCTTTTCCTTTCCCCCTTTCTTAAAAAAAGGAAAAGACCAGCAATCTGACTCCCTTCTATTACTCCCA
Organism: Bombina bombina; assembly: GCF_027579735.1. Lineage (NCBI taxonomy): Eukaryota > Metazoa > Chordata > Amphibia > Anura > Bombinatoridae > Bombina > Bombina bombina. Next base: position 117,998,870 of record NC_069502.1, read on the forward strand.
AACAAATCAAAGGCGGTGTCTGCCTTCTTTTTGGGATAGATACATTTGTAATCCAGGCTGATGTTTTATACTACAGTCAGACCAGACAGTTTTTTGTTATACATCAGCCATTTTAAGCACCGTCAGCCCCCAGCAAGAGAACAGAGAAAGTTATGCACTAGGAGAGAAACAAAGAGGCATATGATAATCCTTCAAGATAAAAGGGAAAAAAGAGATAAGCAAGTCAGTCTCCCTCCTATTGTTCCCAGTTAGTTCATAGGCAGTGTCCACTTCCCTTTTAAATTCAGTAAATATCTTATGTATCAGGTTAATATTTTTGCTCTAAATTCAGTCCCAGCAAGTTATTTTGTGCAGCGACTGGCTCAAGCATCAAGGGCCTAGGGAAGATACAGCAAGCAAGCAGAGAAGTTATGCTTAAAAAGTGAAGCACATAAGCACAAAGCAGCCAGAAGCCATAAAAATAACTTATATAGGTATACTTGCTGTTATTCGGATTTTCTTTTTCTTCTCGTTTCTCAAACCAGATCCACACATAATCTTCCATCTGCGATACCCATCTCCCTTCTTCCCCTTCTCTTTTATGGCGGTATTCTTATGGTGTGAACAAGTGGCTTGCTGTTTTCTATTCCACACCCGTGTTTATCCACACTCTATCTCCCCCTTGCAACATCGGTGAGAGGGAGATAGTTTCCATGCAAGCCACCAGCCCCCTTGATGCTTTAATTCACCCCTACACTGGGTTCCGTTACTGCCGCCTGGCCATCCGCTCCTCCTTACGCTTACAGACCTCCCAGTGCGGCGTCCTCGTTCTGCCCCTCCTCTCCCCGGTCAGATCAAACTACTGAATCACCTCAGAAGGGGGGAGAGGGCCGGTCCCACCACCTAGTGGCCTCTTCCTCGCCGTTGCACGGCTCTTGACTCCTCCAGCCCTGCAGCCGCTCCTATCTCCCTCTCGCAGCACCGGTGGGAGGGAGATTTGCAGGTATTGTTACTGTGTGCCAATTGTTAAATTTGGTATAAACGGGGTATTTTTATTACTCCTCCTCAGGAGCTTGTTCTTTCAGCGTGTCGGGTCTACTTGCTTTAGCCCTTCTGACAGCCCAGGGTAGTCTTTTTATCCGCACTTTCTCCCCAGTCACAGGGCTCCAGGCACAGTATCCCTTGCCTTAGGAGTTTAGTGCAGGAGTTTGCAGAGAGAAGCGCTCCGTGACTTGCGCTTAGCTCCTCCTCCGGATGTTCCTTGTGTTGTATTCCGTTTATATGATTCTGATGTTCATATGCATTTAAACTCTTTAGAAGATTTGTCGTGCCACTTCAATTCCCCAGAAATGTTGGAGCAGGTGTATATTCCCCCGCTACCGCGGCCTCTTTTGTAACCTTCATGACAATCAAACTTAATTTTGCTGCCAACCACAAATTTTTTGATCATCATAGCTGATATTTCATTTTGAGGTTTACATTGATAGGATTGCTGCTATTTTTATTATGGATGAAGTCAACTCCAGGTAAGGTTTTTCTTCTAGGAGCGGCTCTACAGTGTTTTCTACTCCACGCTCTGCCGACTAAATCCTCTCTTGGTGATTCAACAAAACTTGAAAATATCCAAGTAAAGCCGGTGTTCCGTCAGAATTTACTCCTTTGTCAGAATCTGCTACCTCTGACTGCGCTTGCTCTGTCGAATCTGTTATTCTTTTAAAGGGATTTTCTATACATGAGTCTTTGTCCCTGCGGATCCAGTGAATTTCTGACTTAGATGTATTTATTTTGTATCCTGAAAAAGTGACAAAATGGTCTATTATCTGCATAAGTTTTGGAATGTTAGTTTTAGTATTTGATATATACAACAATACATCGTCTGCATATAGACCAATTTTCATCTCGTGGTTTGAGATCTTTATTCCTTCCAGGCTTTGTCATACCATGATTGCCAAGGGCTCAATAGCCACATCGAACAAGAGTGGGGGAGAGCGGGCACCCCTGGCGGGTTCCTCTTTCCAGGGTTATTGATGAGGATACAATGCCATTAATAATCAGGCGTGTAGCTGAGCATTTATAAAGATTCTCCACAAATTCAGGGAATTTGCCCTTGATTCCAAATTTTATCAGGGATGTATTGAGATGCTTAAAGGTAACAGAGTCAAACGCTTTTTCTGCGTCAATGGAAAGAATAGCCATGTCCGGTGCTCCAAGCATTTCCTCTCTCCCCCCTCCTGTCCGAGAGGCCTTTTCAAAATATTCCAATGTAAGTAATACCTCCCTTATTTTTGCCGAGGAGTTCCGTCCATTCATGAAACCCGCTTGGTCCGGATGGATTACCTGTGGTAGTATTTGCTGTAGTCTAGCTGCTAAAATGGAGGTGAGAATCTTATAGTCTGAGTTGAGTAAGGCTATTGGCCTATAAGATTCTTTAAGCCTTGGATCCTTCCCTTCCTTGAGAATCAGAGTCGTGTGAGACGCCAAGAATGAGGCTGTAACTGGTTTACCATTCATATAAAAATCATTATATAAATTTATTAAATATGGAGAGATTTCTAGAGAAAGTATTTTGTAAAATTCACTAGGTAGGCCATCCGGACCTGCTGCCTTATTAATGGGAAGACCAGATATTGCCTCAGTTAGTTCTTGCACTGATATAGGGGAGTTAAGCCTACTGATATCGTCATCCATCAATGAGGGGCTTTCGATCATATTCCAAAACTCTGCAGCCTTATCATAATCATAGCCTTTGCAGGAATATAGATCTTGGTAATATTTCACCAATGTGGATGTAATTTTATCCGAGTTTAGAATTTGCTCACCCTTCTCTAGGAGTTCTTCGATGTGAGATTGCTTTTTCTCATTATTGACCATTCTGGCCAGCATCTTTCCAGATTTGTTCCCAAATCTGTATAATTTAGCCTGGGTTTTTAATTCCTTTTGTGTTGGTCGAGTCAAAATAAATGTGTCCCGGGCTTCTTTAGACCAATTTAAAGCATTCTTGTGTAGCATAAATTTATTATATGCGTTAGTTAGTGCTTTTTTGTATCTCTCTATCCCTTACCTTCAGTTTCTTGGTCAGGGCTATGTTGTAAGCTAAGATTTCACCTCTAAGGACCGCTTTAGCGGCTTCCCAGAACAGTTCTGGACGTTCAATATATTCTGAGTTAAACCGGAGGTATTTCTAAGATGGGTTTTAAAATTCATATACGTCGCTAGATAATATGGAAAGTAAAAACGCGAAGATTTAAGTCTCGATTGTTCAAGCTTAATGTCTAAAGTAATAGGGGCATGATCTGATAGCAATATAGGGGCGATTCCTGCTTGCGCCCTTAGAGAACCCAAGCGCTCGTCTACAAGGAATAGATCTATTCGAGACAGGGTTTTGTGCGCTTTTGAAAGACACGTGAATTCCTGAGTATCTGGATTCTGACTTCTCCAGATATCATATAATGCTAGGTTTTGCTTTATTTTCTTAAACATTTTAGATTCTAAATTGTCCTTTTTCTGTTTTTTCTGCTTCATAGAATCTCTAAGTCTATTTAGCGGGCAGTGCGGTGCCATATTGAAATCGTCGCCTATAATTGAGAGCCCCTGATTGTACAAGAGGAGTTTAGTTTGAATTCTATTACAGAATTCTGCATCAAAGGTGTTAGGGCCATAGATATTAAAAATTGTATAGATTTCCTGGGCGACTTTTACTTTTAACAGGACATATCTTCCCTCTGGATCGGGTTCGCAGTGAATCCCCTCAAGCTGGGCTCTTTTCCCAATTAGGATTGCCACTCCCCTTTTTTTGCCTACACTTGGCGAAAAGTATACATCTCTGACCCATGAAGATTTGAGTTTATTAGATTCTTCTGAATTAAGATGGGTTTCTTGGATTAACCCTATATCAGTCTGAGATTTCCTTAACTGTGTCAATATGGTTTTCCGTTTGATAGGGGTGGAAATCCCTCCCACATTCCACGAGACTATCCTAATTTTTTCTATTTTTCTGTGTCTTTAATGCTTCCTATGGCGTGGGGAAGAGGTGAGAGAGCGAGAGGGGGGGGAGAGGGGATGGGTGAGGATAAAGAAAAAAAAAAGAGAAGAAACAACAACCTAACACATACTCTACTTGCCCCATCTACCCCTGGATGGGGGGTCTTCCCAATTATTGAGCCTACGCTGGCTAAGTGGGGGCTACATTCTCTGTTGCTAGTAAGTCTAAAGATGAGAAGAATTTCTCGGCTGCGTGTGCCTCCAGAAAAAAATGTACTGTTCCATTCACAGTCACTTTTAATATAGCTGGGTAGATTATAGTCACATTTATTCCAGAATTTATAAGTTTAGTGCATGTAGGTGCCAGATCTCTCCTCTTGGAAGCTGTCTCAGCCGAGAAATCCTGAAACATGAGGATCTTAGCTCCATTAATAATGAGAGGTTGTGTTTTACGGTAATACTGAAAAAGAGAGACTTTATCCTGGTAGTTAAGTAGTTTTACAATGACAGGTCTAGGCCTACTGGGGTTTTGAGCTGTTTGTGATGGACCCAATCTATGGGCCCTCTCTAGCAAGATGTTATTATGCGAGGGCGGGAGTTTAAGAGCTGTCTTTAATGTGTCAGAAACAAAGAAGGCTAGGTCCTCATATTGTTTCTCCTCTGGGAGGCCTATTATTCTAATGTTGTTTCTTCTACTATGGTTTTCTAGATCTTCTAGTCTCATGAGAATTTTTTGATTACTGCTATTAATGCTGTCCAGCCTAGTGCCTTGTACTACTACCGTGTCTTCTAAATCAGATACTCTCTGCTCGACCTCCTGCATTCTTGAGGAGAATTGTCTAATTTCCTGCGATAAGGAGGAAATATCCTGCTTAATTTCCATCCTCAAAGCATCAAATTTGGGAGAGAGGGCATCGGAGATGCTGGCAACTAAGTTTTGGACATTTAGTACTTTAGGTATGGCTGTACTTGATAAGGTTGATTGAATATCAGCTACTGGGTCCTGTGTGCTCTTAGATTTCTTATCTCTTTGTCTACCTGCCATTCCTGGTGAGGATGCTTTAGAAGAGATACCAAGAAATGTATCCATATACTACTTTGTGGGAGAAAAAAAAATAATAATAAAAAAATAAAAAAAAAAGATGGAAAATGGAAATATAAGGGGGGGCAAGGTGGGGGAAAGGTGGGTGGCCCGTGTGAAGTGATTGAGCCGTGAAGGAGCTTGTGGTTACACCAATTCTAAGGTGGTGACCAATGTTCCCTCTAAG
>NC_069502.1:118009097-118011597 GCF_027579735.1 Bombina bombina
TACAGGTCAGGGGGGACTGCAATGGGATCCAACGTTGCCCCAGCATACGCCAACCTGTTCATGAACAGCTTTGAAGAGAATTTTGTATATACTAATAAGATGTTCTTGGAATATGGTGCAGCCTGGTGGCGTTTTATAGATGACGTGTTTGGCGTGTGGTGGGGGTGACGTTGGATCCCTAGAATCCTTTGTATGTGACTTAAACTCCGCTATCCCAGGGATAGAATTTACCCTTATACATAGTGAGGTTTCAGTGGAATTCTTAGACACTAGGGTTTATAAAGATAATGGGACCCTTAAAACAGATCTTTTTAGAAAATCCACTGATAGGAATACTATGCTTGCCTATGATAGTTTCCATCCAACTAGGTTAAAAGACTCACTCCCTAGGAGTCAACTCCTTAGGGTCTGTAGAATAGTGAAGGATGAAGAAATATTATCTACCAGAATGATGGAAATGGGCAACAGATTTGTTAGCAGAGGTTATCCTGAAAACCTCATTAAGGAAGAGATCTCAAGGCTTCAGAGAGAGAAGAAAATGTACAGGGATAATAATGCCCCTAAAGATAATAATAAAAATGGTAAAAATAAAAGTAGGAGGATGGTATTTACTTCACAATATAATTCATACAGTACTGAAGTTACTAAAATCATAAGAAAGCATTGGAATATTATTAAAAATTGTAATAGAGATATGGAGATATTCCAAAATAATCCCATTATGGCCTTTAAGAGGGTTAGAAATTTGAGAGACACACTGATTAAAAATGATTTGGGACCCTCCAAAAGTCTTAAACAAAGCCATATGGGTCAGAAATCTTATGGTTCTTATCCCTGTCTAGGGTGCTCTAATTGCCATGCAATGATAAAAGGGAAAGAATTTTCCCATCCAAGAACAGGGCATAAATATAAAATTAATGGTTATTATACATGTGAGACATCCTACGTAATCTATCTTATTAAATGCCCATTTTCTCTTATTTACATTGGAGAATCGACTAGAAAAGGCAGGGAAAGAATTAATCAGCATAAGTCCAACTTGAGATGTGGTAATAAAGAAGCTCCTGTTTCTAATCATTTTATCCAGGCAGGCCACAACATAAGTCAAATTAGGTGGCAGATTATTGACCATGTAGGCACATTAAGAGGAGGGGGTGACAGGGAGAGGATCCTTAAACAAAAAGAAACTTACTGGATCCATAAATTAGATTGTATGTACCCTAAAGGGTTAAATAGAGAAATAGATTTCTCCGTTTTTCTCTAAATGTAACAAAGTAAAAATTCAAAACAAAAAACATTTTCTTCAAAAAATTTTTTTAGTTAGTTTTGGTTTAGTTAAACACATAGGTAAAGTCACTTGTTCACTTAAACACATAGGTAAAAGTTTATCAGTAAGATTGGTAAAATGTGTCAGTAATATACTTTAGTAGTGTTACTATAGAAATATAAGATTGCAGTAAGACTTGTTCCTATATATTTTCTTGTTTTTAATGACACTTGTACATTCAGTGGAAACTCCTCTAGTAATTGTATTTTTGGTAACTTGAGAGTTAAATTTTATAGGATGTAGTAAAATATGACTAACACTAGAGGGAGTAATTGCTCTGTGTGAAACATTTTGTCAAATCTGTTTGTAATTAATGTTTTAATTGATCAGCCTATATACTGTGGACAGAGGCTGAAGTTTTTTGTATGCATGATTAAGGCTGTGAAGGCCGAAACGTCGCATGTAATGTGAAAATAAAGGTATTTTCTTTACCTAATTGGTGCTGTGGATTCCATTTGTCTATGTTGCTGTAAGGGTGGCAGTAACCCTTTCTCCACGGGCATCACACAGAACTAAAACCTGCTTTTAAGGAACCAACAGGTGCTGTACTCATTTACTACTTTTGTGGACTGTATTACTGCAGAGTACTGAGCATCTGAAATTCTGCCTAGAATGGCAGACAAAGTGAAAACAGATGGAACCAAAATCTTTATGTATAGTGAACAAGAAGCAATAAGGATTACCACTTTGGTGAGGGGCTCAAGGGAGTTCCTAAGTAATGCTGCAACGGATGAGCTCAGCAAAGAATATGAGAAAACAAGGAGGAGGATTACAGCCTGGGACTTACACGCTACAACGCTGGCTGAGTATCATAAAGTCAGACGTATCCCCAGAGGCCTGAGGATGAATACCAGGCCTACTCTATTGAGAAATAATGAAGAATATTGCAACAAGTTTGAGGCTATTTTAAACAAATGCTCATACGATCTGCTAATCCTGACAGTGGAATACTTGCTAAAAGAAATTGAAATACAAAGAGAGCAAGTACTGAAAACAACAAGTGAACTGAGCAAAATACTTACCGTTGATGAGCTGGATAAGATGATCAAAGAGGGTAGATATGAAGATCAAAATCATGGAGACTGAGATTAAGGAAACCAAGCGATCCAAGTTCCTGAGGGATGAACAGGATTACCTCAGTGGGAGAGTGTATAGATGGAGAGGATCGTTTTC
>NC_069502.1:118019097-118129097 GCF_027579735.1 Bombina bombina
CTCATTCACAGTCAGCCCTTTTCTTTCTCTTTTTCTCCCCCTTTCCTCCTCCTTCCCCTCTCTGCTGTAGTCAAGTAAGTCCTTTTCGTTTCTGGCTTTGTTCCTTAGGGGCCTCCTTGGATCTCCCAAAATAATACTTGGCTCACAGTACAGAAAAAGAACAATTCAAGTGAACTCACCCCTTGTCTCCGCATGGCCACCCGCCGTGTTCACCGACGATATCCAGATCCCTGCAGGCTGACTCGAGACCACCTCCAGCACCTCCTACTCCTCAGCCCTGGTTGAAGATTGGACTCAGCTCCCCTCACGCAGCATCGGTGGGAGGGGAGCAAGAAGGCTGCATCGGGCACCAGCGTCAGCCGAACAAAACGGCTCCAGCGCCAGATCCCCAGTCCGAGACCTAGCCCAGCTCCCTCCCGCGCAGCACCGGTGGGGGGAGGGAGAGAGGTGGGCGCCAAGCTGCAAGACTGCAGAGGGAGGATCCCGACGGGGGCAGCAGGTAAGGTTTAGAAAGTTGTGGTGATCGTAGAGTTTTCCTGGCGGGGGCTACAGGCGCAGTGAGGGGGAGAAAGTTTAGACTTGGGCGAATAGTCAGGTTCTGTTCAGGGAGATGGGGAGAAATGACCTGGAACGTGGAACACAGGTAGCGTTTTAAACAAGTGTTTTAGGCTAGATGGGCCAGATTGGTGTGAAAAAGTTAAGTCCAGGTAGCTAAATAATTAACATAGACCAGTTGGATGACAGGCCACTGGTAAAGGGGTTCCAGAGCTGCTTTTTCTAAGCGTCCGTGCAAACAGCCCCAGGGCTTGGGGCAAGCGCGCAAAAAATCCTACCGCCAATGTGTGTAACCTATTAATGTTTTAGAAATTTGGCATCGGGTGGAAGCGTTAACACAACACTAAATTACACCTACACAAAAAGAGCGACTGCATGAAAAGTGGAAAACTTTTCAATGGAAACCTGGTACTAAAATGGAGCCATAAATTACTTTTAGCTGTCAGCCACTTCAGTAGCTTACGGATCCATTTTTAACAGCTCAATGGAAGCAAGCCCTAAGATGTGCAAATCCAGATCTTAGTGAATTGCATTTTCACAAAAAGAAATCCTGTTAGAAAAATAGCTGAATGCCTGTAAGCAACCGTCTTCTTCTGCATCCACATGCCTAATTTTAATAGCATTAACGCTACCATATTTTGATAATTAATATTGAACAATGCAAACAAATGTAATACAATGTCATACTTAGGGACACTAAAATAAAAATTAAACTTTCATGATTCAGATAGAGAATTAAATTTTTAAAAACTTTCCAATTTACTTCCATTACCAAAATGTGCACTTTTTTATATGCACTCTGCTCGTACTGAGCAAGTGCAACAGTGCACAGTGTATACATGCATGCATTTTGTGAGTTGGCTGATGTATGATTTGTCTGTACAGAAAAGGACCCAGAAGCTGAGAAGTGGCTTCTAAAAAACACTGTCCCAACACACAGGCTGATATCCAGGACCCGATTCTCAATGGTTAATGTAGGTAAGAGCAAAGGATACTGTAGAATCAGCAGAAGGTCACAGCTCACAAGGTAATCGCCAGGCAAAGAGTAATCAGACAAACGAAGATCGGAGATCCAGGCAGGGAAAGAGAGGTACCAAATAGTAATCCTTAAAGGGTGATCAACAGAATCCAGAGGTCAGGGGCAGGTGGCAGGTTGAGAGAAGTCCAGTAAAGAGGCAGAAGTCAGCAACAATTAGTAGAGAACAGAAATAGCACACCAAGAAACAAGAAGTACCAAATATACTTGCGCTATTTAAAGCAAGTATCGCGGGAGTCAGCGTAGGTGCATTATCCCAACCAGTCGTGCCAGAATGGATCGCATGGACAAACTGATGACTGTCATATGATACAGGGGGAGGAAAAAGTCATTGACTTTGAAATTTGCCCCCAAAAAATCTACTACTCATTTTAAAATTCCTAGTAGTGCAATAGCATTATCTTTTTATTGTGTATTTGTTAATTATGCAACTGTACTGTATTTACTGGTATTTTTTATTTCCTATATTTAAAGTACCACATACAGCTCAAACACATGCTCATTATTACAATAAAACATAATATGATACAAAAGTAATCAGTAGATATAGTTTGTGTCTGTGATTGGTGCTCTCATTCCATTTATGACATAAGTATGATACAAGGAATATGAAAGCGATGCAGGTATCTATGGCAACTACAAAATTCTGTTCCTTTATCTTTTGACCATTGCTCCAAAATTTGCACAAACGCCTCATTCATAAATGTTTATGATTACAAACCATAATGTTTTCTTTATGTGAGAACAGAAGAATAGTTTGAATCATGCAGATTCATACATCTGTTAAGCCAAAGTGATAATTTTTCATACATTCAGCATCAGTAATGCACACTTGTCAAAACATTTTGCTATTATAATATAATGTTAAATAATATAGAATGGATTATGACAATATATAATTCCTATTAAATAAAACACAATTTAAATGAAAAACATATAATTCTTATTGTCTTATTGCCTCATTAATATCTTTATATGATAATATTTATTAAATTAACGTTTGAGAGAAAAATGTTTGAATATACACTTTTGGGGCTTCTTCAGATTACAATAAATGACTAGAATTGATGCACAGATTTTGATGTACACATTTCCATTATAATATTTGACATCAGACCTGCTATATTAAGTTTATTGGGTTTTATGAGCTAGTAGCTCATAGATTTAGAAATATTAAATTGATTTATTTACATTTTAAAACTATAATCTCCTTTGCAAAAGATTTTAGAAAGTATAGTAATTTTTCACATAAGCTAAACAGAGTTTGATATAATTAAGCCCTAGTGATCACACAGGGGCCTGATATTTAAAACCTTGCTGGTAAGGAGAGAAATCACACAACTCTTTGGGATTTTTTAAGACCTTAGCATTGTAATGTAGGAGTCTCTGTGTCACATAAAGAATACTACATAGCAACATAAACATTTCTCAAGATAAAATTTATGTTTGTACATTTTTTATAGACCTGAGCAGCAAGGTTTTGAGTAACAGGCCCAGCAAGAGATTTTTGCAGTCTATTCTATTTTATAGTGTTACTTTAGTTTAGTAACTTTATATTATGGTCTGAAGAAATGGCCTCAAGTAGGGTGTCACAACAGTGTATCATTATGTGATTGACAAATTTGCGTTCAGTACCTTTTCTCTATGAGATACCCACAAAAATGATAATACTAGTTGTTATGTATTAGCAGACAGTATACATAAGTAACAATCCACTACACAAAACACAAATAAGTGTGTGGCAATTCTAAATGAAACTTAGAAGATACAACTTAATGAGTTATCATGCTGCACCATCTTGTACTTTATGCTGAAAAATGTCTCTAAATAAAATATCCAGCTATAGGGCCTATTTATTAGATGTGGGAGCGGACATGATCCGATATTGCGGATCATGTCAGCTGCACATCGATAATGCGACAGCATACGTTCTCTACATTATCATTGCACCAGCAGTACTGTATATAGTGCTTTACTGTTCAAAGCAAAGTGTGGAAAACAACACCACAGATATGTGGCTTGTGGGGCACGGAACCAGGATCTGCCTTATCCTGCAAGTACTCCAAGTAGCAAAAAAGATTTGTTCCAGCACCAATAGTTTAAAAAACCTTTATTTCTTCATATGGGGTCCTTTTGACAAGCATACAACGTTTACAGACCTGCTATATGTCCTTAGTCATGTATACTGAACATACACTGATTCATCATTTAAATACTCTACACCTGGTCAATTGTTCACCTGTTGTCATGTGACTACTCATTATTGTATCACTGCCATCTTGTGGCCATCTACCATATATATTCCTATTGTGAAAAAAACATTCTGAATAGTCACATTAAATAGGTTTAAGTATCAAACAATGTTAATAGATAAAATCATATGTACAAAATTAAAATAGAAGAAATATTACGCACAATATGCAGATATGCCATTAATGTTTACTTGTTATTTGAATGTTAATTTGGACTCTTTCACTTTAGAGTTGATTTCAAAAAATTGCTGCTAGAGATTATATGGATTACTGTCAATTTGAACACTGTAGGCCTATTTTGAAAATAATCTTTTACTTTTCTCTTTAGTGTTTTTATATGTAAAAATAATTTTTGAACATTTCCCTCCAATTTTACTCAGCCCATTAAAAAGGGTTATTAGAAAGTTATTTTAGATTAAAGAAATGCAGGTATCATAATACTCAGCCCATTAGAAAGGGAAGATTTACATATTCATAGAGATGTTTTAGGAAAAACAAATATTTAGTAAAACAAACTCCAATCGAATTCTTTGTTCATACCTTTAGGTATTAGGCTTTCCAATTTGTATATCCAAAACATCTCTCTTGTTTTTAGAATATGTTCTCTATTACCCCCCCTCCTTGGTCTCTCAATCTGTTCAATTATTTGGAATCTGAGCTGGCTGATGTTGTGACCCATAGAGAGGAAGTGAGAGCAAACAGGAGCCTCTTTGTTCTTACATCTAATATTGGACTTATGTTCTGTTATCCTCTCCCTTACCTCTCTACAGGTCTCGCCCAAATAGATCAGACCACATGGACACTTGATCAAATAAATACAGTAACATGACCTGCAATTAAGATATTTATTAATCTTGTATTTTCTACCATTTGTGGGGTGAGAGAAATATTCGCCTTTAATCATTGAACTGCAGTTACTGCAGTTCAAACAGGGATAACATCCATCTCTCCTAGGGCCTATAGTCTTCTGTATGTTCAATCTGTTACTGCCTATGTCTGAATGTACAAGGCTATCTTTGATACTCCTATTTCTTCTGTATGCTGTCATAAAATTTTCTTTAAACTCATTTACTTGAGGGTTACAGTCCCTTAGGATGTGCCAATGCTTTCTTAGAATACCATTGATCTTCTGACTAAATTCATTGAACTGTGTTACAAACACTAGACGATCTGTTTCTTTACTTTTGTACCTTTTAGGTAATTCTTTATTGTTAACTACATCTAGTTGTTCCTTGATTAGTAATATTGGATACCCTCTATTGATAAATTTGTCAGCCATCTCCTCCAACCTTTGCTTACATCTATTCTCCTCAGACACTATGCGTTTAACCCTTAAAAATTGGCTCTTTGGAATGGCCCTGAAGATACTATCTGGATGGTAACTTCCATATTTCAATATGTTGTTTTTATCCGTATCTTTTGTATGGATAGCTGTTTTTAAGAAACCATCCTTGAAGTATACATAGGTGTCTAGGAACTCAATTCCAATTTCACTCATATTTAAAGTGAATTGTAATCCATTGACGGATCCATTGACGAAATGGGCTGAGTATTATGATACCTGCATTTCTTTAATCTAAAATAACTTTCTAATAACCCTTTTTAATGGGCTGAGTAAAATTGGAGGGAAATGTTCAAAAATTATTTTTACATATAAAAACACTAAAGAGAAAAGTAAAAGATTATTTTCAAAATAGGCCTACAGTGTTCAAATTGACAGTAATCCATATAATCTCTAGCAGCAATTTTTTGAAATCAACTCTAAAGTGAAAGAGTCCAAATTAACATTCAAATAACAAGTAAACATTAATGGCATATCTGCATATTGTGCGTAATATTTCTTCTATTTTAATTTTGTACATATGATTTTATCTATTAACATTGTTTGATACTTAAACCTATTTAATGTTACTATTCAGAATGTTTTTTCACAATAGGAATATATATGGTAGATGGCCACAAGATGGCAGTGATACAATAATGAGTAGTCACATGACAACAGGTGAACAATTGACCAGGTGTAGAGTATTTAAATGATGAATCAGTGTATGTTCAGTATACATGACTAAGGACCTATAGCAGGTCTGAAACGTTGTATGTTTGTCAAAAGACCCCATATGAAGAAATAAAGGTTTTTTAACTATTGGTGGCTGGAACAAATCTTTTTTGCTACTTGGAGTACTTGCAGGATAAGGCAGATCCTGGGTTCCGTGCCCCACAAGCCACATATCTGTTGGTGCTGTTTTCCACACTTTGCTTTGAGGATTTGACTTCTGCCATTGGAAATACCTGCATCAAATTATGGCTGAAGGTATGACTGAAGATACGACAGATACAATAAAGGGTCCTAAGACTTTTGGCTATGATGAAGAAACTGCACAGCAGATTAATGCTAAAGTACTGGGAAACAGAGACTTTCTTAAAATTGCCTCCTCTGATGTTTCAAGCAGGAATTTGGAAAAAGACTGCAAAAGGAAAATGGTGTTGGAGCTACATGCCATCACACTCTCTGAATACCATAAAGTGCAAAGGATTCCCAGGGGGCTAAGAATGTCTACCTGTCCTACTTTATTTGCAGACCGTAAGGAGTATACTGACAAGTTTGAAAGTATTTTAAACAAATGCTCCTTCGATATAATTACATGGACGGTAGAATATGCCCAACAAGAAATAGAGAAATACAAGGGAACCATTAACAAACAGAAAGAAGAAATGGTGAAGAAAATACCTTTAGATGAGTACAAGAAATTGGTGATGGAGGTAGAAAAATCCGTTAGCGACTATAAGAAGCAATTGGAGAGTCGGAAGCGTCTTAAGTTCATCAGAGATGAGCAGGATTATTGCCATGGGTTGGTCTATAGGTGGCGACAGAACACAGGCACTGGTAGGAGCTTCAATTATAGATCAAGAGAGCAAAAACGTCAGGCCACACGAAAATCTACCCCGGAGGAAGGTCACAGTGGCTCCGAATCATAGGTGAGTTTTTTAACGGAAGACTCCGACATCGATGACACCGGGCCGGTAGGAAGCACAAGAGAAAGCCTACCGCGCCAACCGATGACGTCAGAGCGACAGCGCCCGCGACGGACGCGCGGAAACCAACGAGGACACTATCGCTACTAGTTCCAGAGAAGGCACTCAGCATGAATGTGATAACGGAAGACGGCAGTGGACATAGACGCTCCTCACAAATGGATGGTACAAATGAATATGGGGTAAGAGATGCGAAAATACTTGCCAATAAAATGCATGCAGTTTGTTCCTATGTGAGAGTGGCTGACTCCAATGACCGGCTGGGCTGCCTTGATATAACTAGTGAGCATGGAGAAAAAATATCTTGTCTAAGCTTGTTAGATGCTCCAAGATATAACCAGACCTGTAACCCTATAGACCAAAATCCTGTAACAGAGACTATAGATGTATGTACGAAAGGTATAAATGATGGATCTCATTCTGCCTTGAGGGATATGGCTGTTACAAAGGGACTATCACCCAAACAGGGGATCTGCACAGAACTCTCATATGTAAATGTGGACTGTAACACTAATACCACTATTGCATCTAATGATTCACAGAATGGTTATGAAATGTCTAATGTTGCAAAAGTTGATGCACAGGTTGATTCACATATTGTTTTTAAAGGTTCAAGTAAATTATTACACGATACTACACACCAGAATTCACAGTATAACACACAGCACTTTAAAAAAATTTAATTTTTAATTTGTCTAATTTGAAAATCACAAAAGAGCAAGAAACAGCTCTAAATAAAGGATTGTCCTATTGCCTAGAGAATTATTGTGATGAATTTAAAATTCAACAAGATCTACAAAGGTTCTTTAGGAAACTGAGGCTAAAGATTTATTTCTCTATGCAAAGGGATAACATAAATGACACCAACACAATTAACAAAATGAAGTTTAATGACATTAGGCACTTTGGTCTATCTAGAAAAAGCACTTTTTCACCAGCATCCACACATAGTACAGCCACATATGTTAATCTTGTACAGAGGGAAGTGGACAACTTATTTAAAAGAGAGAAAAAAAGAAAATTGGTGCAAAGAAATAGGAAACATAATAAAGAGGATATGTCAGCCATTAGATCTCTGAGAGAGAATAAAAATATAATCATCAAAGAGGCCGATAAGGGCGGGGCCATTGTGATTTTAAACAAATCTGATTATATAGATGAGATCAATAGGCAACTAAAAGATACCCAAGTTTATGAAATACTGACTAGAGATCCCACCATACAGATTAACAAAGGGATAAATAACATCTTAACTCTGGCTACACAAAGAGATATTATAACAGATAAGTTTAAGGAGGCCTTATATGTAACAGATCCAATTAGGCCAGTAATATATGTACTACCAAAGGTACATAAATCCTTAAATAATCCCCCAGGTCGCCCTATTGTGGCAGGGATGGGTTCAGTATTTTCTAATATTTCCACCTTCTTGGATAAAGTATTGCAGCCTTTAGTTAAGAACACTACATCTTACATTAGGGACACTAATGATTTTTTGGCTAAATTACAGGACTTAGGACATGTAGGTGACAAATGTATTTTGTTCTCATTAGATGTCTCAAGCCTTTACACATCTATCAAACATACAACAGGGATCTCATCTGTGGAACATATGCTTAGATCTAGTAGGAATTATACTGAGGCAGAGATCTGGTTTCTAATAGAACTTCTATCTATTATTCTTTATCAGAATTATTTTCTATTCATGGATACATATTATTTGCAGAAACAGGGTACAGCAATGGGCTCCAACGTTGCCCCCTCATACGCCAACATTTTCATGAATAGCTTTGAGGAATACTTTGTGTACCCTCATGGCTTGTTCCAGCTCTATGGTGCCTCCTGGTGGAGGTACATTGATATCGTGTTTGGCGTGTGGGGGGGTGACGTTGGTAGCCTATTGTCCTTTGTTGAAGATCTTAACAATTCCGTCAATGGATTAAAATTCACTTTAAATATGAGTGAAATTGGAATTGAGTTCCTAGACACCTATGTATACTTCAAGGATGGTTTCTTAAAAACAGATATCCATACAAAAGATACGGATAAAAACAACATATTGAAATATGGAAGTTACCATCCAGATAGTATCTTCAGGGCCATTCCAAAGAGCCAATTTTTAAGGGTTAAACGCATAGTGTCTGAGGAGAATAGATGTAAGCAAAGGTTGGAGGAGATGGCTGACAAATTTATCAATAGAGGGTATCCAATATTACTAATCAAGGAACAACTAGATGTAGTTAACAATAAAGAATTACCTAAAAGGTACAAAAGTAAAGAAACAGATCGTCTAGTGTTTGTAACACAGTTCAATGAATTTAGTCAGAAGATCAATGGTATTCTAAGAAAGCATTGGCACATCCTAAGGGACTGTAACCCTCAAGTAAATGAGTTTAAAGAAAATTTTATGACAGCATACAGAAGAAATAGGAGTATCAAAGATAGCCTTGTACATTCAGACATAGGCAGTAACAGATTGAACATACAGAAGACTATAGGCCCTAGGAGAGATGGATGTTATCCCTGTTTGAACTGCAGTAACTGCAGTTCAATGATTAAAGGCGAATATTTCTCTCACCCCACAAATGGTAGAAAATACAAGATTAATAAATATCTTAATTGCAGGTCATGTTACTGTATTTATTTGATCAAGTGTCCATGTGGTCTGATCTATTTGGGCGAGACCTGTAGAGAGGTAAGGGAGAGGATAACAGAACATAAGTCCAATATTAGATGTAAGAACAAAGAGGCTCCTGTTTCCTCTCACTTCCTCTCTATGGGTCACAACATCAGCCAGCTCAGATTCCAAATAATTGAACAGATTGAGAGACCAAGGAGGGGGGGGGTAATAGAGAACATATTCTAAAAACAAGAGAGATGTTTTGGATATACAAATTGGAAAGCCTAATACCTAAAGGTATGAACAAAGAATTCGATTGGAGTTTGTTTTACTAAATATTTGTTTTTCCTAAAACATCTCTATGAATATGTAAATCTTCCCTTTCTAATGGGCTGAGTATTATGATACCTGCATTTCTTTAATCTAAAATAACTTTCTAATAACCCTTTTTAATGGGCTGAGTAAAATTGGAGGGAAATGTTCAAAAATTATTTTTACATATAAAAACACTAAAGAGAAAAGTAAAAGATTATTTTCAAAATAGGCCTACAGTGTTCAAATTGACAGTAATCCATATAATCTCTAGCAGCAATTTTTTGAAATCAACTCTAAAGTGAAAGAGTCCAAATTAACATTCAAATAACAAGTAAACATTAATGGCATATCTGCATATTGTGCGTAATATTTCTTCTATTTTAATTTTGTACATATGATTTTATCTATTAACATTGTTTGATACTTAAACCTATTTAATGTGACTATTCAGAATGTTTTTTCACAATAGGAATATATATGGTAGATGGCCACAAGATGGCAGTGATACAATAATGAGTAGTCACATGACAACAGGTGAACAATTGACCAGGTGTAGAGTATTTAAATGATGAATCAGTGTATGTTCAGTATACATGACTAAGGACCTATAGCAGGTCTGAAACGTTGTATGTTTGTCAAAATACCCCATATGAAGAAATAAAGGTTTTTTAACTATTGGTGGCTGGAACAAATCTTTTTTGCTACTTGTAGTGCTTTACTGTACCTTGTGTCAGATTCTTGTTTGGTGAGTGCAGCTTAGTAACCTAAGAAACTTGTAGTAGTTTAACATGATATTTTATACTCTGCATATTATGGAACAAGAGGGGCCTGTTAAAACTGATTCAATGTTATCTGATGGGATCCTTCAGATATAGTTTTGCCTTCTAATAAATGCCTATTATGCAAATTGGTTATGGTATGCCCCCCCTGCCCAATTATGCAGTTCTTGTCTTGTGTCTGTTTTACAGAATCCTACTCAGAGCTCTTGATCTTCTACTATTGAGAGTCATCCACCTGTGTATATCAACCAGGGTGGGGTAACATAATGTAACCCTATGTTTAAATCTCAGCTTCAACCTGTGGTATCTAAGGCAATTGCTGCATTACCACCTCCATGTAAGCATAAACGCAAGCTTAAAGGGACAGTAAACCTAAAAAATAATGTTATATAATTCTGCACATAGTGCAGAATTATATAACATTATTTAGGTGCTATAGCTATAAAACCCTTTTTTCACTTTTAATATTTAAAAAACATACCGCTTTTACAGACCCGCTCTCTGCTGAGCGGGTCTATTTTTTTTAGTCAGCGCATCGGGCCAGCTGTATAGTCACAGCCCGGCCCGACCGCGCCATAGCATTAAGTGAAGCTCGCTCCTGCTGTCAGACAGAGCAGGAGCGAGCTTCACTTAATGCTATGGCGCGGTCGGGCCGGGCTGTGACTATACAGCTGGCCCGATGCGCTGACTAAAAAAAATAGACCCGCTCAGCTGAGAGCAGAGAGCGGTTCTGTAAAAGCGGTATGTTTTTTAAATATTAAAAGTGAAAAAAGGGTTTTATAGCTATAGCACCTAAATAATGTTATATAATTCTGCACTATGTGCAGAATTATATAACATTATTTTTTAGGTTTACTGTCCCTTTAAGCTGCGTTTTATGCTTACATGGAGGTGGTAATGCAGCAATTGCCTTAGATACCACAGGTTGAAGCTGAGATTTAAACATAGGGTTACATTATGTTACCCCACCCTGGTTGATATACACAGGTGGATGACTCTCAATAGTAGAAGATCAAGAGCTCTGAGTAGGATTCTGTAAAACAGACACAAGACAAGAACTGCATAATTGGGCAGGGGGGGCATACCATAACCAATTTGCATAATAGGCATTTATTAGAAGGCAAAACTATATCTGAAGGATCCCATCAGATAACATTGAATCAGTTTTAACAGGCCCCTCTTGTTCCATAATATGCAGAGTATAAAATATCATGTTAAACTACTACAAGTTTCTTAGGTTACTAAGCTGCACTCACCAAACAAGAATCTGACACAAGGTACAGTAAAGCACTACAAGTTAGCAAAAAAGATTTGTTCCAGCCACCAATAGTTAAAAAACCTTTATTTCTTCATATGGGGTCTTTAGACAAACATACAACGTTTCAGACCTGCTATAGGTCCTTAGTCATGTATACTGAACATACACTGATTCATCATTTAAATACTTTACACCTGGTCAATTGTTCACCTGTTGTCATGTGACTACTCATTATTGTATCACTGCCATCTTGTGGCCATCTACATATATATTCCTATTGTAAAAAACATTCTGAATAGTCACATTGAAAAGGTTTAAGTATCAAACAATGTTAATAGATAAAATCATATGTACAAAATTAAAATAGAAGAAATATTACACACAATATGCAGATATGCCGTTATTTTACTTGTTATTTAAATGTTAATTTGGACTCTTTCATTTTAGAGTTGATTTCAAAAAATTGCTGCTGGAGATTATGTGGATTACTGTCAATTTGAACACTGTAGGCCTATTTTGAAAATAATCTTTTACTTTTCTCTTTAGTATTTTTATATGTAAAGATAATTTTTAAACATTTCCCTCCAATTTTACTCAGCCCATTAAAAGGGGTTATTAGAAAATTATTTTAGATTAAAGAAATGCAGGTATCATAATACTCAGCCCATTAGAAAGGGAAGATTTACCTATTCATAGAGATGTTTTAGGAAAGACAAATATTTAGTAAAACAAACTCCAATCGAATTCTTTATTCATACCCTTAGGTATTAGGCTTTCCAATTTGTATATCCAAAACATCTCTCTTGTTTTTAGTATATGTTCTCTATTACCCCCCCTCTTGGTCTCTCAATCTGTTCAATTATTTGGAATCTGAGCTGACTGATGTTGTGACCCATAGAGAGGAAGTGAGAGGAAACAGGAGCCTCTTTGTTCTTACATCTAATATTAGACTTATGTTCTGTTATCCTCTCCCTTACCTCTCTACAGGTCTCGCCCAAATAGATCAACCACATGGACACTTGATCAAATAAATACAGTAACATGACCTGCAAGTAAGATATTTATTAATTTTGTATTTTCTACCATTTGGGGTGAGAGAAATATTCGCCTTTAATCATTGAACTGCAGTTACTGCAGTTCAAACAGGGATAACATCCATCCCTCCTAGGGCCTATAGTCTTCTGTATGTTCAATCTGTTACTGCCTATATCTGAATGTACAAGGGTATCTTTGATACTTCTATTTCTTCTGTATGCTGTCATAAAATTTTCTTTAAACTCATTCACTTGAGGGTTACAGTCCCTTAGGATGTGCCAATGCTTTCTTAGAATACCATTGATCTTCTGACTGAATTCATTGAACTGTGTTACAAACACTAGACGATCTGTTTCTTTACTTTTGTACCTTTTGGGTAATTCTTTATTGTTAACTACATCTAGTTGTTCCTTGATTAGTGATATTGGATACCCTCTATTGATAAATTTTCAGCCATCTCCTCCAACCTTTGCTTACATCTATTCTCCTCAGACACTATGCGTTTAACCTTAAAAATTGGCTCTTTGGAATAGCCCTGAAGATACTATCTGGATGGTAACTTCCATATTTCAATATGTTGTTTTTATCTGTATCTTTTGTATGGATATCCGTTTTTAAGAAACCATCCTTGAAGTATACATAGGTGTCTAGGAACTCAATTCCAATTTCACTCATATTTAAAGTGAATTTTAATCCATTGACAGAATTGTTAAGATCTTCAACAAAGGACAATAGGCTACCAACGTCACCCCCCCACACGCCAAACACATCATCAATGTACCTCCACCAGGAGGCACCATAGAGCTGGAACAAGCCATGAGGGTACACAAAGTATTCCTCAAAGCTATTCATGAAAATGTTGGCGTATGAGGGGGCAACGTTGGAGCCCATTGCTGTACCCTGTTTCTGCAAATAATATGTATCCATGAATAGAAAATAATTCTGATAAAGAATATAGACAGAAGTTCTATTAGAAACCAGATCTCTGCCTCAGTATAACTCTTACTAGATCTAAGCATATGTTCCACTGATGAGATCCCTGTTGTATGTTTGATAGATGTGTAAAGGCTTGAGACATCTAATGAAAACAAAATACATTTATCACCTACATGTCCTAAGTCCTGTAATTTAGCCAAAAATCATTAGTGTCCCTAATGTAAGATGTAGTGTTCTTACTAAGGGCTGCAATACTTTATCCAAGAAGGTGAAATATTAGAAAATACTGAACCCATCCCTGCCACAATAGGGCGACCTGGGGGATTTTTTAAGGATTTATGTACCTTTGGTAATACATATATTACTGGCCTAATTGGATCTGTTACATATAAGGCCTCCTTAAACTTGTCTGTTATAATATCTCTTTGTGTAGCCAGAGTTAAGATGTTATTTATCCCTTTGTTAATCTGTATGGTGGGATCTCTAGTCAGTATTTCATAAACTTGGGTATCTTTTAGTTGCCTATTGATCTCATCTATATAATCAGATTTGTTTAAAATCACAATGGCCCCGCCCTTATCGGCCTCTTTATGATTATATTTTTATTCTCTCTCAGAGATCTAATGGCTGACATATCCTCTTTATTGTGTTTCCTATTTCTTTGCACCAATTTTCTTTTTTTTCTCCCTTTTAAATAAGTTGTCCACTTCCTCTGTACAAGATTAACATATGTGGCTGCACTATGTGTGGATGCTGGTGAAAAAGTGCTTTTTTTAGATAGACCAAAGTGCCTAATGTCATTAAACTTCATTTTGTTAATTGTGTTGGTGTCATTTATGTTATCCCTTTGCATAGAGAAATAAATCTTTAGCCTCAGTTTCCTAAAGAACCTCTGTAGATCTTGTTGAATTTTAAATTCATCACAATAATTCTCTAGGCAATAGGATAATCCTTTATTTAGAGCTGTTTCTTGCTCTTTTGTCATTTTCAAATTAGACAAATTAAAAATTAAATTTTCTTCTAGTGCTGTGTGTTATAATGTGAATTCTGGTGTGTGATATCGTGTAATGATTTACTTAACCTTTAAAAACAATATGTGAATCAACTTGTGCATCAACTTTTGCAACATTAGACATTTCATATCCATTCTGTGAATCATTAAATGCAATAGTGGTATTAGTGTTACAGTCCACATTTACATATGAGAGTTCTGTGCAGATCCCCTGTTTGGTGATAGTCCCTTTGTAACAGCCATATCCCTCAAGGCAGAATGAGATCCATCATTTATACCTTTCGTACATACATCCATAGTCTCTGTTACAGGATTTTGGTCTATAGGATTACAGGTCTGGTTATATCTTGGAGCATCTAACAAGCTTAGATCAGATATTTTTTCTCCATGCTCACTAGTTATATCAAGGCAGCCCAGCCGGTCATTGGAGTCAGCCACTCTCACATAGGAACAAACTGCATGCATTTTATCGGAAAGTATTTTCGCATCTCTTACCCCATATTCATTTGCCATCCATTTGTGAGCGTCTGTGCCCACTAGCGTCTTCCGTCATCACATTCATGCTGAGTGCCTTCTCTGGAACTAGTAGCGATAGTGTCCTCGTTGGTTTCCGCGCGTCCGTCGCGGGCGCTGTCGCTCTGACGTCATCGGTGGCGCGGTAGGCTTTCTCTTGTGCTTCCTACCGGCCCGGTGGCATCGATGTCGGAGTCTTCCGTTAAAAAACTCACATGATTCGGAGCCACTGTGACCTTCCTCCGGGGTAGATTTTCGTGTGGCCTGACGTTTTTGCTCTCTTGGTCTATAATTGAAGCTCCTACCAGTGCCTGTGTTCTGTCGCCACCTATAGACCAACCCATGGCAATAATCCTGCTCATCCCTGATGAACTTAAGACGCTTCCGACTCTCCAATTGCTTCTTATAGTCGTTAACGGATTTTTCTACCTCCATCACCAATTTTTTGTACTCATCTAAAGGTATTTTCTTCACCATTTCTTCTTTCTGTTTGTTAATGGTTCCCTTGTATTTCTCTATTTCTTGTTGGGCATATTCTACTGTCCATGTAATTATATCGAAGGAGCATTTGTTTAAAATACTTTCAAACTTGTCAGTATACTCCTTACGGTCTGCAAATAGAGTAGGACAGGTAGACATTCTTAGCCCCCTGGGAATCCTTTGCACTTTATGGTATTCAGAGAGTGTGATGGCATGTAGCTCCAACACCATTTTCCTTTTGCAGTCTTTTTCCAAATTCCTGCTTGAAACATCAGAGGAGGCAATTTTAAGAAAGTCTCTGTTTCCCAGTACTTTAGCATTAATCTGCTGTGCAGTTTCTTCATCATAGCCAAAAGTCTTAGGACCCTTTATTGTATCTGTCATATCTTCAGCCATACCTTCAGCCATAGTTTGATGCAGGTATTTCCAATGGCAGAAATCAAATCCTCAAAACAAAGTGTGGAAAACAGCACCAACAGATATGTGGCTTGTGGGGCACGGAACCCAGGATCTGCCTTATCCTGCAAATACTCCAAGTAGCAAAAAAGATTTGTTCCAGCCACCAATAGTTAAAAAACCTTTATTTCTTCATATGGGGTCTTTTGACAAACATACAACGTTTCAGACCTGCTATAGGTCCTTAGTCATGTATACTGAACATACACTGATTCATCATTTAAATACTTTACACCTGGTCAATTGTTCACCTGTTGTCATGTGACTACTCATTATTGTATCACTGCCATCTTGTGGCCATCTACATATATATTCCTATTGTAAAAAACATTCTGAATAGTCACATTGAAAAGGTTTAAGTATCAAACAATGTTAATAGATAAAATCATATGTACAAAATTAAAATAGAAGAAATATTACACACAATATGCAGATATGCCGATTACTGTTTACTTGTTATTTAAATGTTAATTTGGACTCTTTCATTTTAGAGTTGATTTCAAAAAATTGCTGCTGGAGATTATGTGGATTACTGTCAATTTGAACACTGTAGGCCTATTTTGAAAATAATTTTTACTTTTCTCTTTAGTATTTTTATATGTAAAGATAATTTTTAAACATTTCCCTCCAATTTTACTCAGCCCATTAAAAGGGGTTATTAGAAAATTATTTTAAATTAAAGAAATGCAGGTATCATAATACTCAGCCCATTAGAAAGGGAAGATAATAATTCTGTCAATGGATTAAAATTCACTTTAAATATGAGTGAAATTGGAATTGAGTTCCTAGACACCTATGTATACTTCAAGGATGGTTTCTTAAAAACGGATATCCATACAAAAGATACAGATAAAAACAATATATTGAAATATGGAAGTTACCATCCAGATAGTATCTTTAGGGCTATTCCAAAGAGCCAATTTTTAAGAGTTAAACGCATAGTGTCTGAGGAGAATAGATGTAAGCAAAGGTTGGAGGAGATGGCTGATAAATTTATCAATAGAGGGTATCCAATATCACTAATCAAGGAACAACTAGATGTAGTCAACAATAAAGAATTACCCAAAAGGTACAAAAGTAAAGAAACAGATCGTCTAGTGTTTGTAACACAGTTCAATGAATTCAGTCAGAAGATCAATGGTATTCTAAGAAAGCATTGGCACATCCTAAGGGACTGTAACCCTCAAGTGAATGAGTTTAAAGAAAATTTTATGACAGCATATAGAAGAAATAGAAGTATCAAAGACACCCTTGTACATTCGGATATAGGCAGTAACAGATTGAACATACAGAAGACTATAGGCCCTAGGAGGGATGGATGTTATCCCTGTTTGAACTGCAGTAACTGCAGTTCAATGATTAAAGGCGAATATTTCTCTCACCCCATAAATGGTAGGAAATACAAAATTAATAAATATCTTACTTGCAGGTCATGTTACTGTATTTACTTGATCAAGTGTCCATGTGGTTTGATCTATTTGGGCGAGACCTGTAGAGAGGTAAGGGAGAGGATAACAGAACATAAGTCTAATATTAGATGCAAGAACAAAGAGGCTCCTGTTTCCTCTCACTTCCTCTCTATGGGTCATAACATCAGTCAGCTCAGATTCCAAATAATTGAACAGATTGATAGACCAAGAAGGGGGGGTAATAGAGAACATATACTAAAAACAAGAGAGATGTTTTGGATATACAAATTGGAAAGCCTAATACCTAAGGGTATGAATAAAGAATTCGATTGGAGTCTGTTTTACTAAATATTTGTCTTTCCTAAAACATCTCTATAGATAGGTAAATCTTCCCTTTCTAATGGGTTGAGTATTATGATACCTGCATTTCTTTAATTTAAAATAATTTTCTAATAACCCTTTTAATGGGCTGAGTAAAATTGGAGGGAAATGTTTAAAAATTATCTTTACATATAAAAATACTAAAGAGAAAAGTAAAAAATTATTTTCAAAATAGGCCTACAGTGTTCAAATTGACAGTAATCCACATAATCTCCAGCAGCAATTTTTTGAAACTTATAAAATCAACTCTAAAATGAAAGAGTCCAAATTAACATTTAAATAACAAGTAAATATATCGGCATATCTGCATATTGTGTGTAATATTTCTTCTATTTTAATTTTGTACATATGATTTTATCTATTAACATTGTTTGATACTTAAACCTTTTCAATGTGACTATTCAGAATGCTTTTTTACAATAGGAATATATATGTTAGATGGCCACAAGATGGCAGTGATACAATAATGAGTAGTCACATGACAACAGGTGAACAATTGACCAGGTGTAAAGTATTTAAATGATGAATCAGTGTATGTTCAGTATACATGACTAAGGACCTATAGCAGGTCTGAAACGTTGTATGTTTGTCTAAAGACCCCATATGAAGAAATAAAGGTTTTTTAACTATTGGTGGCTGGAACAAATCTTTTTTGCTACTTGGAGTACTTGCAGGATAAGGCAGATCCTGGGTTCCGTGCCCCACAAGCCACATATCTGTTGGTGTTGTTTTCCACACTTTGCTTTGAACAGTAAAGCACTATACAGTACTGCTGGTGCAATGATAAATGTAGAGAACGTATGCTGTCGGCATTTATCGATGTGCAGCTGACATGATCCGCAATATCGGATCATGTCCGCTCCCACATTAATAAATAGGCCCCTATAGCTGGATATTTTATTTAGAGACATTTTCAGCATAAAGTACAAGATGGTGCAGCATGATAACTCATTAAGTTGTATCTTCTAAGTTTCATTTAGAATTGCCACACACTTATTTGTGTTTTGTAGTGGATTGTTACTTATGTATACTGTCTGCTAATACATAACAAATAGTATTATCATTTTTGTGGGTATCTCATAGAAAAGGTACTGAACGCAAATTTGTCAATCACATAATGATACACTGTTGTGACACCCTACTTGAGGCCATTTCTTCAGACCATAATATAAAGTTACTAAACTAAAGTAACACTATAAAATAGAATTAGACTGCAAAAATCTCTTGCTGGGCCTGTTACTCAAAACCTTGCTGCTCAGGTCTATAAAAATGTACAAACATAAATTTTATCTTGAGAAATGTTTATGTTGCTATGTAGTATTCTTTATGTGACACAGAGACTCCTACATTACAATGCAAGGTCTTAAAAAATCCCAAAGAGTTGTGTGATTTCTCTCCTTACCAGCAAGGTTTTAAATATCAGGCCCCTGTGTGATCACTAGGGCTTAATTATATCAAACTCTGTTTAGCTTATGTGAAAAATTACTATACTTTCTAAAATCTTTTGCAAAGGAGATTATAGTTTTAAAATGTACAATAAATCAATTTAATATTTCTAAATCTATGAGCTACTAGCTCATAAAACCCAATAAACTTAATATAGCAGGTCTGATGTCAAATATTATAATGGAAATGGTACATACAAATCTGTGCATCAATTCTAGTCATTTATTGTAATCTGAAGAAGCCCCAAAAGTGTATATTCAAACATTTTCTCTCAAACGTTAATTTAATAAATATTATCATATAAAGGATATTAATGAGGCAATAAGACAATAAGAATTATATGTTTTCATTTTAAATTGTGTTTTATTTAATAAGGAAATATATATTGTCATAATCCATTCTATATTATTTAACATTATATTATAATAGCAAAATGTTTTGACAAGTGTGCATTACTGATGCTGAATGTATGAAAAATTAATCACTTTGGCTTAACAGATGTATGAATCTGCATGATTCAAACTATTCTTCTGTTCTCACATAAAGAAAACATTATGGTTTGTAATCATAAACATTATGAATGAGGCGTTTGTGCAAAATTTTGGAGCAATGGTCAAAAGATAAAGGAACAGAATTTTGTAGTTGCCATAGATACCTGCATCGCTTTCATATATCCTTGTATCATACTTATGTCATAAATGGAATGCAGAGCACCAATCACAGACACAAACTATATCTACTGATTACTTTTGTATCATATTATGTTTTATTGTAATAATGAGCATGTGTTTGAGCTGTATGTGGTACTTTAAATATAGGAAATAAAAAATACCAGTAAATACAGTACAGTTGCATAATTAACAAATACACAATAAAAAGATAATGCTATTGCACTTACTAGGAATTTAAAATGAGTAGTAGATTTTTTGGGGGCAAATTTCAAAGTCAATGACATTTTTCCTCCCCCTGTATCATATGACAGTCATCAGTTTGTCCATGCGATCCATTCTGGCACGACTGGTTGGGATAATGCACCTACGCTGACTCCCGCGATACTTGCTTTAAATAGCGCAAGTATATTGGTACTTCTTGTTTCTTGGTGTGCTATTTCTGTTCTCTACTAATTGTTGCTGACTTCTGCCTCTTTACTGGACTTCTCTCACCTGCCACCTGCCCTGACCTCTGGATTCTGTTGATCACCCTTTATGGATTACTATTTGGTACCTCTCTTTCCTGCCTGGATCTCCGATCTTCGTTTGTCTGATTACTCTTTGCCTGGCGATTACCTTGTGAGCTGTGACCTTCTGCTGATTCTACAGTATCCTTTGCTCTTACCTACATTAACCATTGAGAATCGGGTCCTGGATATCAGCCTGTGTGTTGGGACAGTGTTTTTAGAAGCCACTTCTCAGCTTCTGGGTCCTTTTCTGTACAGACAAATCATACATCAGCCAATCACAAAATGCATGCATGTATACACTGTGCACTGTTGCACTTGCTCAGTACGAGCAGAGTGCATATAAAAAAGTGCACATTTTGGTAATGGAAGTAAATTGGAAAGTTTTTAAAAATTTAATTCTCTATCTGAATCATGAAAGTTTAATTTTTATTTTAGTGTCCCTAAGTATGACATTGTATTACATTTGTTTGCATTGTTCAATATTAATTATCAAAATATGGTAGCGTTAATGCTATTAAAATTAGGCATGTGGATGCAGAAGAAGACGGTTGCTTACGGCATTCAGCTATTTTTCTAAACAGGATTTCTTTTTGTGAAAATGCAATTCACTAAGATCTGGATTTGCACATCTTAGGGCTTGCTTCCATTGAGCTGTTAAAAATGGATCCGTAAGCTACTGAAGTGGCTGACAGCTAAAAGTAATTTATGGCTCCATTTTAGTACCAGGTTTCCATTGAAAAGTTTTCCACTTTTCATGCAGTCGCTCTTTTTGTGTAGGTGTAATTTAGTGTTGTGTTAACGCTTCCACCCGATGCCAAATTTCTAAAACATTAATAGGTTACACACATTGGCGGTGATTTTTTGCGCGCCTTGCCCAAGCCCTGGGGCTGTTTGCACGGACAGCTTAGAAAAAGCAGCTCTGGAACCCTTTACCAGTGGCCTGCCATCCCACTGGTATATGCTAATTATTTAGCTACCTGGACTTAAGTTTTCCACACCATCTGGCCCATCTAGCCTAAAACACTTGTTTAACACCCTACCTGTGTTCCATGTTCCAGGTCATCTCTCCCTATCTCCCTGAACAGAACCCTGCTATTCGCCCAAGTCTAAACTTTCTCCCCCTCACTGCGCCTGTAGCCCCCGCCAGGAAAACTCTACGATCCTTGACCACAACTTTCTAAACCTTACCTGCTGCCCCGTCGGGGATCCTCCCTCTGCAGTCTTGCGGCTTTGCGCCAGCCTCTCTCCCTCCCCCACCGGTGCTGCGCGGGGGGAGCTGGGCTAGGTCTCGGACTGGGGATCTGGCTGGAGCCGTTTTGTTCCGGCTGACACCGGTGCCTGATGCAGCCTTCTCGCTCCCCTCCCACCAATGCTGCGTGAGGGGAGCTGAGTCCAATCTTCGACCAGGGCTGAGGAGTAGGAGGTGCTGGAGGTGGTCTCGAGTCAGCCTGCAGGGATCTGGATATTGTCGGTGAACACGGCGGGTGGCCAGGCGGAGACAAGGGGTGAGTTCACTTGAATTGTTCTTTTTCTGTACTGTGGGCCAAGTATTATTTTTGGAGATCCAAGGAGGCCCCTAAGGAACAAGGCCAGAAACGAAAAGGACTTACTGACTATAGGCAGAGAAGGGAAGGAGGAGGAAAGGGGGAGAAAAGGAGAAAGAAAAAGGGCTGACTGTGAATAGGCTGGAGGTCTATTAAGTGGGACATTTTGAGACACTAAACGATCATCGTATTTATTACCACTCTATGAGGACACTCAACAAACTTTCTTTTCTCCTATCTTGGCACCATAACTATGGTTTAAATATATGTAAAGGGCCAATACGAATTGAAGAGGAGAATAGAACAAAAGGACTCTTTATCTCTGAATATACGCCTAGAAATTAGCAACCTGGTTATGCTGTTTTCTCTTCTTTCTTTGATACAAATGTTTCAAAACTGATACTATCAGTTGATTATATTGCACTTTCCCTGTCATAATTTTGTCTAGCCCTTTCAGATTATGTGCATATTTATTTTTCCTATGCAAAAGGAAATTTCCTGTTTGGTGGCTTTAACGTAGTAGTTATATTTTACTAAGGATAGGCCACTAAGGTTTAAACTCAGTCATATTAATTAACACAGGTGCTGACCCTCTGAAATGTGTATGTCTTAGCTAGTACAGTGCAAAAGTGAAATCTCTCTGGAGTGCCTGAGTTTTTTTCCTTGTGTTTTTTTTTTTTTTTTTTCTTTCTTTTTTTTCCCCTCTCTATAACTTTGCCTTGTGTTTAGTAAAATAAATAATAGGGGTATAGGTAGTAACCCCTTGGTCTATAAATAACTGCAGTAATCAACACTTTAATGTCCTATAAAATGTCCTATAAATGGAAGTAATTAAAAGGGGATATGGGAAGTAATTTTCTAGGCCAAAATGAATTGTAGAAATTAACAATGGTAAACAGGGTAAAAATTCCCTATTTCCTCTCTAGAATAAATTACCTTTAATTAATCTCTCAGACACTAAAGAAGTGCTTGAATCAGTATAGGGATTAAAATAGTGCTTAACTGATATTCTTGGCACTGCTTCCTTTTGTTTTTTATTTTGTAAGAATAAAACTATCCCCTTTTCATCTTACGAATCTAAAACATTTTTTGCACATCTAGCTGAGACTCGCCCAATAAGCTGACACTTGCTTACATCTATCACTTACTACCATTTAGAGGATGAAAGTCCTTGATTCCAGCATATTGAAAGGCACTGAGTTATAAGAAAATAAATATATGCTCAGCATTGGACAATAGTTGTTAGACTTAAATCTTGGAAAGGTATCAAGTCTTATCTGCTCTGAATACTAAAGCTTAGATCACAATAAGATCATAGATAATTGTGCTCTTACTGCTAAGGAGGTGCTATACCATTGTATAGCTGTTATTATCTTTTTAAGTATCCTAAACTCAGCGATTGAAAATACTAAGGTCTCCGCAGTTTAAAAAAGTGAGCGAATAAATAATATATAGGACTGATCTAAATATCTCAAACGTTTTTTGGAAATATTGACAAATAAGCTACATATTTCCACACTTTGAGTATTGAAACTATAATAGAAAGCCTATTTGCTCACACATAAGAGATAAAAGGGGAAAAAAGAAAGAAGGGAAAAAGGAATAACAAAACTGCGTGGGGTTCTTTCATTTTTTTTTCCCCTCCCCCTATACATTGGCACAGACCACTTAACTCGTACACAAGTTAATTAGGGTATCACAACTCTCAGCCCGACACACAGATTTGGCGCATCTTTAGCGCCTACCTCACTGACTCCCTTTTAGGGGTCTTGATTTATCTCCCCTTTCTAATTCACCCCCCTCTCCTCCCGAAATCACAAGCAATATAATTGGACAAATCCACACAAAGGTCACCACCAATGTTCCCTCTAATTTTTTTCATTGCGTGCAAAAAATTTTTCTGTGTGCAGGCTTTATACCGCTTGTGTGCGGCATTGAGCATAAACACACACACACACACATATATATATATATATATATATATATATATAAATATATATACATACACACACATATATATTTATATATATATATAAATATATATAATATAATATACACATACATACACATATATATATATATATATATACACATACATACATACATCATACACATATATATATATAATATATATATATACATACATACATACACACACACACACACACACACTATATATATATATATATATATATATATATATAAATATATATATATATATACATACACAGTACATACACACACACATATATATATTATATACATACACAGTACATACACACAGATATATATATTATATATACATACACAGTACATACACACACATATATATATATATATACATACACAGTACATACACACACACAGATATATATTATATATATATATATTACATACACAGTACACACACACACATATATATATATATATATATATATATACATACACATACATACATACATACACACACACACATATATATATATTACATACACATACATACATACATACACACACACACCCCGGATGGAATGTCTGACGACTCAGAAAATCCGCTTCCCAATTTTCCACTCCTGGGATGTGGATCGCAGACAAGTGGCAGGAGTGATCCTCCGCCCATTGAATTATCTTGGTCACTTCTTTCATCGCCAGGGAAGTCCTTGTTCCCCCCTGATGATTGATATATGCAACGGTCATCATGTTGTCTGACTGAAACCTTATGAATTTGGCCTTTGCTAGTTGAGGCCAAGCTCTGAGAGCATTGAATATCGCTCTCAGTTCCAGAATGTTTATCGGGAGAAGAGACTCTTCCCGAGACCATAGACCCTGAGCTTTCAGGGATTCCCAGACCGCGCCCCAGCCCACTAGGCTGGCGTCGGTCGTGACAATGACCCACTCTGGTCTGCGGAAGCTCATTCCCTGTGACAGATTGTCCAGGGTCAGCCACCAACGGAGTTAATCTCTGGTCTTTTGATCTACTTGAATCGTCGGAGACAAGTCTGTATAATCCCCATTCCACTGTCTGAGCATGCACAGTTGTAATGGTCTTAGATGAATTCGTGCAAAAGGAACTATGTCCATTGTTGCAACCATCAATCCTATTACTTCCATGCACTGCGCTATGGAAGGACGAGGAACAGAATGAAGTACTTGACAAGAGCTTAGAAGTTTTGATTTTCTGACCTCTGTCAGAAAAATCCTCATTTCTAAGGAATCTATTATTGTTCCCAAGAAGGGAACTCTTGTTGACGGGGACAGAGAACTTTTTTCTTTGTTCACCTTCCATCCGTGAGATCTGAGAAAGGCTAGGACGATGTCCGTATGAGCCTTTGCTTTTGACAGGGACGACGCTTGAATCAGGATGTCGTCCAAGTAAGGTACTACTGCAATGCCCCTTGGTCTTAGAACCGCTAGAAGGGACCCTAGTACCTTTGTGAAAATCCTTGGAGCAGTGGCTAATCCAAATGGAAGTGCCATAAACTGGTAATGCTTGTCCAGAAAAGCGAACCTTAGGAACTGATGATGTTCCTTGTGGATAGGAATATGTAGGTACGCATCCTTTAAATCCACGGTAGTCATAAATTGATTTTCCTGGATAGTAGGTAGGATCGTTCGAATAGTTTCCATTTTGAACGATGGTACCCTGAGAAATTTGTTTAGGATCTTTAGATCCAAAATTGGTCTGAATGTTCCCTCTTTTTTGGGAACTATGAACAGATTGGAATAAAATCCCATTCCTTGTTCTCTTATTGGAACTGGATGTATCACTCCCATCTTTAACAGGTCTTCTACACAATGTAAGAATGCCTGTCTCTTTATTTGGTTTGAAGATAATTGAGACCTGTGGAACCTTCCCCTTGGGGGTAGTTCCTTGAATTCCAGGAGATAACCTTGAGAAACTATTTCTAGCACCCAAGGATCCTGAACATCTCTTGCCCAAGCCTGAGCAAAGAGAGAAAGTCTGCCCCCCACTAGATCCGGTCCCGGATCGGGGGCTATCCCTTCATGCTGTTTTGGTAGCAGTGGTAGGCTTCTTGGCCTGCTTACCCTTGTTCCAGCCTTGCATTGGTTTCCAGGCTGGTTTGGGTTGTGAAGTATTACCCTCTTGCTTAGAGGATACAGAATTAGATACTGGTCCGTTTCTGCGAAAGGGACGAAAATTAGGCTTATTATTAGCCTTAAAAGACCTATCCTGTGGGAGGGTGTGGCCCTTTCCCCCAGTGATGTCTGAAATAATCTCTTTCAAATCAGGTCCAAATAATGTTTTACCTTTGAAAGGAATGTTAAGCAATTTTGTCTTGGAAGACACATCCGCTGACCAAGACTTTAGCCAAAGCACTCTGCACGCCACGACAGCAAACCCTGAATTTTTCGCCGCTAATCTAGCTAATTGCAAAGCGGCATCTAAAACAAAAGAGTTAGCCAATTTAAGTGCTTGAACTCTGTCCATAACCTCCTCATACGAAGATTCTTTACTGAGCGATTTTTCTAGTTCCTCGAACCAGAAACACGCTGCCGTAGTGACAGGAACAATGCATGAAATTGGTTGTAGAAGGTAACCTTGCTGTACAAAAATCTTTTTAAGCAAACCCTCTAATTTCTTATCCATAGGATCTTTGAAAGCACAACTATCTTCGATAGGAATAGTAGTGCGTTTGTTTAGATTAGAAACCGCCCCCTCGACCTTGGGGACTGTCTGCCATAAGTCCTTTCTGGGATCGACTATAGGAAATAATTTCTTAAATATAGGGGGGGGGACAAAAGGTATGCCGGGCCTTTCCCACTCTTTATTTACTATGTCCGCCACCCGCTTGGGTATAGGAAAAGCGTCGGGGGGCACCGGAACCTCTAGGAACTTGTCCATCTTACATAATTTCTCTGGAATGACCAAATTGTCACAATCATCCAGAGTAGATAACACCTCCTTAAGCAGTGCGCGGAGATGTTCTAATTTAAATTTAAATGTCACAACATCAGGTTCAGCTTGATGAGAAATTTTTCCTGAATCTGAAATTTCTCCATCAGACAAAACCTCCCTCATGGCCCCTTGAGATTGGTGTGAGGGTATGTCAGAACAGTTATCATCAGCGTCCTCTTGCTCTTCAGTGTTTAAAACAGAGCAATCGCGCTTTCTCTGATAAGTAGGCATTTTGGATAAAAGATTTGCTATGGAGTTATCCATTACAGCCGTTAATTGTTGCATGGTAATAAGTATTGGCGCACTAGATGTACTAGGGGCCTCCTGTGTGGGCATAACTGGTGTAGACACAGTAGGGGATGATGTAGTATCATGTTTACTCCCCTCATTTGAGGAATCATCTTGGGCAATATCATTATCTGTTGCATTACTGTCCTTACTTTGTTTGGACACTATGGCACAATTATCACATAAATTTAAATGGGGAGACACATTGGCTTTCATACATATAGAACATAGCTTATCTGATGGTACAGACATGTTAAACAGGCTTAAACTTGTCAACAAAGCACAAAAAAACGTTTTAATATAAAACCGTTACTGTCACTTTAAATTTCAAACTGAAAACACTTTATTACTGAATATGTGAAAAAGTATGAAGGAATTGTTCAAATTTCACCACAGTGTCTTAAAGCATTAAAAGTATTGCACACCAAATTTCAGAGCTTTAACCCTTAAATTAACGGAACCGGAGCCGTTTTTACATTTAACCCCTATACAGTCCCAGAATGAGGCTCTGTCTATAACTAGAAAGGCCCCCATCTGAAAAAGGTGTCCAACACAGTGCCTGCCGTTTTTCTAAACGTTCCCCAAGATTATAATACCAATAATTAGTTAGAATCTGCATAATATGCCTAGTAAAGCAATTGTTTTAGCCCAGAAAAATGTCTAACAGTTTTTAAGCCCTTTTTGAAGCCCTTTATTCTTTTATGCTTAACTAAGAAAATGGCTTACCGGTCCCCATGAGGGGAAATTACAGCCTTCCAGCATTACATGGTCCTGTTAGAAATATGGCTAGTCATACCTTAAGCAGAAAAGACTGCTAACTGTTTCCCCCAACTGAAGTTACTTCATCTCAACAGTCCTGTGTGGAAACAGCAATCGATTTTAGTTACTGTCTGCTAAAAATCATCTTCCTCTTACAAACAGAAATCTTCATCCTTTTCTGTTTCAGAGTAAATAGTACATACCAGCACTATTTTAAAATAACAAACACTTGATAGAAGAATAAAACTACAAAAAACTCTTAACCATCTCCGTGGAGATGTTGCCTGTGCAACGGCAAAGAGAATGACTGGGGTGGGCGGAGCCTAGGAGGGATCATGTGACCAGCTTTGCTGGGACTCTTTGCCATTTCCTGTTGGGGAAGAGAATATCCCACAAGTAAGGATGACGCCGTGGACCGGACACACCAATGTTGGAGAAATTAACCCTGCAAGCTCCCTACAAACTACCTAATTAACCCCTTCACTGCTAGCCATAATACACGTGTGATGCGCAGCAGCATTTAGCGACTTTCTAATTACCAAATAGCAACGCCAAAGTCATATATGTCTGCTATTTCTGAACAAAGGGCATCCCAGAGAAGCATTTACACCCATTTGTGCCATAATTGCACAAGCTGTTTGTAAATAATTTCAGTGAGAAACCTAAAATTGTGAAAAAATTAATGTTTTTTTTTTAATTTGATCGCATTTGGCGGTGAAATGGTGGCATGAAATATACCAAAATGGGCCTAGATCAATACTTGGGGTTGTCTACTACACTACACTAAAGCTAAAATTAACCCTAGAATGCTCCCTACATGCTCCCTAATTAACCCCTTCACTGCTGGGCATAATACACGTATTGTGCGCAGTGGCATTTAGCAGCCTTCTAATTACCAAAAAGCAAAGCCAAAGCCATATATGTCTGCTATTTGCAACCATTTATGCTATAATTGCATAAGTTGTTTGTAAATAATTTCAGTGAGAAACCTAAAGTTTGTGAAAAAGTGAACAATTTTTTTTATTTGATCGCATTTGGCGGTGAAATGGTGGCATGAAATATACCAAAATGGGCCTAGATCAATACTTTGGGATGTCTTCTAAAAAAAAATATATACATGTCAATGGATATTCAGGGATTCCTGAAAGATATTAGTGTTCCAATGTAACTAGCGCTAATTTTGAAAAAAAGTGGTTTGGAAATAGCAAAGTGCTACTTGTATTTATGGCCCTATAACCTGCAAAAAAAGCAAAGAACATGTAAATATTGGGTATTTCTAAACTCAGGACAAAATTTAGAAACTATTTAGCATGGGTGTTTTTTGGTGGTTGTAGATGTGTAACAGATTTTGGGGGTCAAAGTTAGAAAAAGTGTGTTATTTTCCATTTTTTCCTCATATTTTATAAGGTTTTTATAGTAAATTATAAGATATGATGAAAATAATGGTATCTTTAGAAAGTCCATTTAATGGTGAGAAAAAAAGGTATATAATATGTGTGGGTGCAGTAAATGAGTAAGAGGAAAATTACAGCTAAACACAAACACCGCAAAAATGTAAAAATAGCCTTGGTCCCAAACGGACAGAAAATGGAAAAGTGCTGCGGTCATTAAGGGTTTAAAGAAGTATTAAGAACCTTGGGGGTTCAGGAACCTTCACCAAATGTGGAAAAACCAGCTCACAAGCTGAACATAATTTGAAGACCCAAGTCTCAGACAACTGAGGTTTTTCTGGTTCCATCTTTGGTTTCATATATTATATCTAAGGAATGGGATAGAACGGGGGTTCAATTTTCCCCTTCCCCGGCGTTTAAAAAGCATTCCCTTTGTCCAACTTGAAACTCTGGGGTACAGTTCCCAGGGTTAATGGGGCTATATCTACTTAAGCTAAAAGGACTATCATTCTCTTAGAAGACAGTATGTCTTTCAAGGACACTATGGGCAGAAAGCTGGAAGGTTACCTGAGAAAGACTTTTCTTCAAGGGGGACTGCTTTTTCAGCTGGCAGTTTGTATTGTTGCTGTTGCCAGTGTGGTAGCTTTCTGGTGTGATTCTTTGACTGAATTAGTTTTTGTGGTATCTTCCCTGGAAGAGATTCAGGACTGCCTTAGATATTTGAAGACAGCAACTTCCTTTACTTGTGACACAATTGTGCAATTCATTCATACTAATGCTAAGAACACCACTTTGGCTGTGCAGGTGAGCACTTGGCTGAAATCTTGGTTTGATAACATGGTATCTAAGTCCCGTTTGCTCTCTTCAGCCTTTAATGATAAGACCCTTTTTGTTCCTGGATTAGATTCTATTATTTCCATGGTGACAGGAGGCAAGGGGGCTTTCTTGCCTCAGGACAGGAAGTGCAGACCTAAAGGTAGGCCTGGTGGTCGTCTTCATTCCTTTCATCCTTAAAAAAATCAAAGGTTATCTTACTCACAAAAGAATTATGCTTCCAAAGCTACCTGGCATTCAAACCCCACTTGGAGCAAATCCAAGCAGACCAAAAAATCTGTTGCTGATTCCAAGTTGGAATGAAGGTACGGCCCCCAAGCCGGATCTTTCTCCATACGGAACAGACTAAGCTTTATTCAGGAGGCTTGGGCTTGGACTGTTCAGGATCCTTGGGTATTGGAAATAGTGTCTCACGGATAGAAGATTGGATTCAGATCTCGGTCTCCAAAGGGGAGGTTCATTCTGTCTCACATCTCAAACGACTGGAGAAGAGAGCAGCATTTCCGCAGTGCATGCAGGAGTTGGAGAATATGGGGGGTCATCGTTCCTGTCCCCCAATCAGAATGTGGAAAAGGGTTTTATTCAAATCTGTTCATTGTTCCAAAGTAGGAAGGAACATTTTGCCCCATCTTGGATCTCAAAACACTGAACACATTTTTAAGTGTCCCATCTTTCAGATCCATTCTTCCTTTCGTTCTTCAGGGTCAGTTCATGACCACTGTGTCTGAAGGATTCTTATCACCATATTCCAATTCATCGAGATCATCATCAGTTTCTAAGGTTTGCCTTTCTCAACAGGCATTACCAGTTAATTGTTCTGCTTTTTGGCTTAGCTACTGCTCCCAGAATCTTTACCAAAGTTTTGGAAGCACTCCTTACTGTTGTCAGGGTGCAGGGAGTAGAGGTTGCTTCCTACCTGGACCATGTTTTGGTTCAGCTATCATCTTTACCTTTAGCGATTGCTCTAACCGAGAGGTTACTCTGGTTACTTCCCGCTCATGGTTGTAAAGTCAAAATCGCAAATAGTTCTCAGAGTTTATTTTCTGGGCATTGTCATAGATTCAGTGGCCATGAGGCTCTTTCTCACAGATCAATGCAGGGTCATTCCATTTGCCCGATTTAAAATTCGAACTCTTCAATTATGCATTCTACATCAATGGAATGAGGAACACTCAGATCTCTTGCAGTTGATTTGGTTGGACCCTCCTGCAAGACAGTTTCTCTTATGGTGGACGTTTACAGGTCCAGTCTATCAGGGCATGAGTTTCCTGCATCTGACATGGGATATAATTCAATCAGACATTATAATGACGGTAGCGAATATAAACCATCAGGGCGGCACATGCAGCCTTCTGGCAATGATGGAAGTGTCTTGTATCCTGAGTTGGGCGGAGGAACATCAGTGTTCCCTCTCAGTCATTCACATTCTGGGGTGGAGAATTGGAAGGTGGATTATTTGAGTCATCAGACGATTCACCCAGGAGAATGGTCTCTCAATCAGGAGATTTTCAATCAATTGATTGCCAGGTGGGGTCATCCAGATATAGAGATCATGGCTTCTTGGCTAAATCACAAACTTCTGAGATACGGTTCAAGGGATCTGCAGGTGCACCTGATAGAAGCCTTAGTGAGTCCTTGGCAGTATCAGCTTGTTTATCTTTTTCCTCAGATTGTTCTCTTACCCAGAGTGGTAGCACGTCTCAAACAGGAGAGGGTTTAAGCAGTTGTTATAGCTCAAGTGTGGCTGCACAGAACCTGGTATGCCCAAGTGCAGCTGTCCAGCGATTCTTCATGTTGTCTATCTTTGAGACCGGATCTTCTGTCTCAGGGTCCATTATTTTACCAAAACCTTCAGTCTGTAGGCTTAACTGCTTGGATATCGAATGATTAATTCTTTCTCAGAGGGATATCTCTCAATATGTTATTAATATTTTGATTCAAGCTCGTAAACCTGTTATTAGACGGTTTATAAGAAGGTATATAGATGGTATCTGTCTTGGTGTTCTGATCATGGTAATGCCTGGCAATCTGTGAGAATCCCGTGAATTTTGCAGTTTCTTCAGGAAGGCATTGACAAGGGTTTTTATCTGCTAGTTCTATTAAGGGTCAGATTTCGGGACTTTCTGTCCTATTACATAGAAGGTTGGCTCATCTGCCAGACGTTCAATCCATTGTTCAAGCTTTAGTCCATATTCATCCAGTCATTAGGCCTATTTCTCCACCTTGGAGTCTAAATTTGTTTCTCAGAGTTTTACAGCACCCTCCATTTGAAGTGATGTACTCATTGGACCTCAAGTTGTTATCTTGGAAGGTGTTATTCCTGCTCACTAAAACCTCTGCTCGCAGAATCTCTGAGTTATCAGCTCTAGCTTGTGACCCGCCTTATTTGGTGTGACCCATCTTATTTGGTGTTCCATTAGGACAAGGCTGTTTTGATGACTAAGTAAGAGTTTCTGCCAAAGGTTGTGTTGTCAGACAATATTAATCAGGAAATAGTTCCATCTGTGTCCTAACCTTAGATTTTCTAAAGAAAGGTTGTTGCACAATTTGGATGTGGTCAGGGCTCTGAAGTTTTCTTTTCAGGCGACCAAAGAATGTTGTCAGTCTTCTAGTTTGTTTGTCCTTTATTCTGGTAAACATAAGGGACAAAAGCCTACTGCTGTGTCGTTGGATTTTTGCTTGAGAAGTGTGATACGATTGGCTTACTTGGAGGTGGGGCAACAACCGCCTACTAGAATTAATGCTCATTCTACTTGTTCAGTCTCTACTTCCTGGACTTTTAAGAATAAATCCTCTGTGGAACATTTCTGCAAGGCTGCTACTTGGTCTTTGTTGCATACCTTTACCAAGTTTTATTATTTTGATGTTTTTTCATCTGCAGAGTCTGCCTTTGGGACAAAAGGTTCTCCATGAAGTGGTTTCTAGCAAATAGAGACCTTCCTCTCTTTTACCCACCCAATTTTGTGGACTCCACAACGTGGGTATTGGTTCCCAAGAGAAAGGATTGTGGACTCTAACTATCATTAGAAAGAAAATATAATTTATTCTTGGTAGTGACAGTCCATGAACCCGCCCATATTACTAAACTTTTGTCTATAGTGGCGGCAGTCCCCTTTGTGCACCTCTTTTTTGCCTACTATCTTTGTTACTTTTCAACTATCCTCGGCTAGATGTACTGGAAAGGTAGAGAAAGTAGAAAGGATACTTAAAGCTCTGGTGTAGGGTGTCTTTGCCTCCTCCTGGTGGCCAGGTGATGTAATTCCCAAGAGTAAGGATCATGGACTCTCACTACCAAGAAATAAAATAATTTATCAGGTAATAGTAAATGATATTATTCCTACACATCTGTATAAAATATAAATTGGTGCAAAGTGGCAAACAATTAAATATCTTTTAATTTTAACTTACTGACCCTGGTGTTAAAGGGACAGTAAAAAATATTTTTCATGATTCAGATAGAGCATGCACAAACAACTTACTAATTTACTTCTATTATCTAATTTGCTTTATTTATTTGGTATTCTTTGTTGAAAAGGTAGGCTCAAGAGTAGCAATTCACTACTGGGAGCTAGTTGCTGATTGGTGGATCCATATATAAGTATCTTCTCATTGGCTCACCAGATATGTTCAGCTAGCTTCCAGTAGTGCATTTGCTGCTCCTTTAAAAGGATACTAAGAGAATGAAGACAATTTAATAACAGAAATAATTTGTTAAAATAGTAAGCTCTATCTGAATCACAAAATAAAAATTTGGGGGTTTTGAGGAAAATGGAAAACTATCCCATGGTGATTGAGAACTATGTGGCACATTTCATATGTTAAAATGAAATATTATTTTGCTCTTAATACCATACTAGTTTAAAAATCTACTTTTTCTTTTAACTGAACAGCAAGAAACATTTATGAGAACTAAACCCCAACACATGATGTTAGACTTCTCCAGATATAAACATAAATCCTCACACACACACACACACACATATATATATATATACCTCTGCAAAACACACAAATTAATGTTATAGCAATAACAGATCTTACTGCCCTCTTGTGGTTAAACTAAAATACAGCTTATACTCAGTGGATTTCCTGTACAGATCTGCATTCCAGTCAGTTGTGTGAAAACTTTGAACTCAACTTGAGTACTTTTGTCTTCTTGGCTTCTCTTTGGTGTTCACATCCTTTAGAAATATAACTATGTAAAAAATATTATTGAAGTTATTTATACAATAAATTCAGAACATCTGCCGACATTTAAATTGTGTGAAAACAGGCAGAAACTATACAGAAATAACGTTTCTTAAATTTCTTACAAAGATTCTGAAGCTTTTTTTGTTAAGAGACCTATATGGAAGGTAAAAATATATATGCAGCAGTCAAAGTAAAACAAAGATAAGTGAAGCTCAGGAGCATTCACGTGTCTATAGAAGTCTATGTCAGAAGTGCTTGTAACTATGTTTACAATTGCTGTAAACAATGTTGTAAACACTGTTGCCATATGTGAAATACACATGCATGCCCCTGAGCTCACCTAGGATTAGTATTTAACAAAGGACAGAAAGAGAACTAAGCAAAATTGAAAATATAATAAATTGGAAAGTTGTTTAAAATGTCACGCTCTATCCAATCCATTTAAAGGACCACTCAATGCAGTAGAATTACATAATTAACAAATGCATAATAAAAAGACAAAGCAATAACACTTTCTCTGAATTTCAAATAACAACTGTATTTTTACTCCCATTTTCCGGCCCCCTGTATCATGTGACAGACTTCAACCAATCACAGACTAGTATACGTATACCCTGTGAGCTTGTGCACATGCTCAGTAGGATCTTGTTCCCCAGAAAGTGTGAATATAAAAAGACTGTGCAAACTTTGATAATGGACGTAAATTGGAAAGTGTTTTAAATTTGCATGCTCTTTCTGAATCATAAACGTTTATTTTGACTTGAGTGTCCCTTTAAGTTTATCGTTTTACTTTATTGTCCCTTTAAAGGGACAGTTTACCCAAAATGTTTCTCCTCTATTAATTGTCCCCATTGATCTATTTTACCAGCTGGATTGTATTAAATTGTTTACAAGTAGGTTGTTTACCCATATTTTGGCATTTGAAATAGATGATTTAGCCTGTGGTATCCTCACCTATTCTGAAAGTTTCTATACTGGAGTCTAAGCTTTTGACAAGCCTAAGTTAACACAGCAAGCAGAAGAAATTACACTCCTAGTGGGGTGCAGGATAGTTAAGTAATAAAATGATAACTATTCATTGTTCTCTCTGAGTATTAAAGGGACACTAAACCCAATTTTTTTCTTTGATGATTCAGAAAGAGCATGCAATTTTAAGCAACTTTCTAATTTACTCCTATTATCAATTTTTTTCTTCTCTTGCTATCTTTATTTAAAAAAGAAAGCATCTAATCTAGGGAGCCAGACAATTTTGGTTCACACCCTAGACAGGACTTGTTGATTGGTGCTGACCAATCAGCAAGGATAACCCAGGTTGTTAACCAAAAATGGTCCGGCTTCTAAACTTACATTGTTGCTTTTCAAATAAAGATAGCAAGAGAATGAAGGAAAATTGATAATAGGAGTAAATTAGAAAGTTGCTTTAAATTGCATGCTCTATCCGAATCATGAAAGAAAAAAATGGGTTCAGTGTTCCTTTAAGCTTTGGTTTACAAACAGATATAAGATAAGGAAGCAAGTGTGTGTATACAAAGTGATAACATAATGAGATCTGATTTTACCTGCCAGCTCAATCCATTGTAAAAGGCTGTGGTTTAAAATCACACAACCAGCTAATTTATATACATAAATAAACCTTAACATGCAATTTGTCATGCATTTTAAACTCTGCAGCTGGTATAACAAGTCATTAAAAATACAGTAAGGGAAAAACAATGTTACAGTATACTGTCCCTTTAACATTTTTTAAATGCCCAAACACTTAAAGGGACATTCCAGTCAAAATATAACTGCACATAGATGAATTAAATCTTTGAATAGAAAACATATTTGTAATATAAATGTCTTGACAAAAATGCATCTAGTAAAGGTTATCACTGTTTTAGTGTTAACATTTTTCTCTGCACGTGCATGTGAAGCATAGCTAGATATTGTCACTGCACCCACATTTTAAATATTGCAGCTGCTCACATCATTACTGGGGGGCTTGTTTCATGTCAGCAATTAACAAATGGAGTCATTACCAGATGGTACACCTTAGGCTCTCTGAGCAAGACCTGGGTTTAAAATGCTGGTGCACGGTGCATACTTAAATACACTTATGAAACAGCTATAGCTTTTATTAGAAGCATTTTTGCTAATGCATGTATATGACAAAATTGCTTCTGTTCAATACCGAAATGCACCCATGTGGTTTTCAATTTTGGCTGGAATATCCCTTTAATTTCAATCATGAATGAATTTTCAGGTGGTCCTTTTTTTTAATTTTTGAATGGTTTAAAAGTTAAACCGAGTAATTTGGTCAGTATTTTTTAATCTTTATTAACCCCTTAACGACCGAGGACGTGCCAG
Source organism: Bombina bombina (assembly GCF_027579735.1). Classification (NCBI taxonomy): domain Eukaryota; kingdom Metazoa; phylum Chordata; class Amphibia; order Anura; family Bombinatoridae; genus Bombina; species Bombina bombina. The sequence continues at coordinate 118,056,068 of NC_069502.1, forward strand.
GAACGTCCTACAAAAAAACACCCTTAAAGGGCCATGGAACCCAAATTTTTTCTTTCATAATTTATAAAGGGCATGTCATTTTAAACAACTTTCTTATTAATTTCTATTATATAATTTGCTTCATTCTCTTGATATCCTATGCTGAAAAGCATATCTAGATAGGCTCAGTAGCTGCTGATTGTTGGCTGCACACAGATGCCTTGTGTGATTGGCTCACCCATGTGCATTGATATTTCTTTAACAAAGGATATCTAAAGAATGAAGCAAATTAGGTAATATAAGTAAATGGGAATATTGCTTAAAATTGTATTCTCTACCTGAATCGTGAAAGAAATGTTTTGGGTTTAGTGTCCCTTTAACGACCAAGGATGTTCCTGGCACGTCCTCTGGTCTTTCAAGCGGTGGAAGCGATCCTGATCGCTTCCAGCCGCTTTTATGGTATTGCAGTGATGCCTCGATATTGAGGCATCCTGCAATACCAATTTTTTACAAACCGATGCAGAGAGGGCCACAGAGTGCGAGCGAGCGCGCAGCAAACCACTGCCATCAATGAAAGTGAATGGTTAGGAGGGAGAGGGGGAAAATAAGGATCGGAGGATTTGGGAGGGGGAGAGGGAGGGGGGTTTTGAGGGTGTGCTGCTACAAGCTGATTGTAAATAATTTCAGTGAGAAACCTAAAATTGTGAAAAAGGGAACGATTTTTTTTATTTGATCGCATTTGGCGGTGAAATGGTGGCATGAACTATACCAAAATGGGCCTAGATCAATACTCGTGGGTGTCTAGTACACTACACTAAAGCTAAAATTAGACCTACATGCTCCCTACAAGCTCCCTAATTAACCCGTTTACTGCTGGGCATAATACACGTGTGGTGCGCAGAGGCATTTAGCGGCCTTCTAATTACCATAAAGCAATACCAAAGCAATATATGTCTGCTATTTCTGAACAAAAGGGATCCCAGTATTTACAACCATTTATGCCATAATTGCACAAGCTGTTTGTAAATAATTTCAGTGAGAAGCCTAAAGTTTGTTAAAAAGTTTGTGAAAAAGTGAACATTTTTTTTTTTATTTGATTGCATTTGGCAGTGAAATGGTGGCTTGAAATATACCAGAATTGGCCTAGATTAATACTTTGGGTTGTCTACTAAAAAATATATATATACATGTCAAGGGATATTCAGGGATTCCTGACAGATATCAGTGTTCCAATGTAACTATCGCTAATTTTGAAAAAAAAATGGTTTGGAAATAGCACACGTATATAATATGTGTGGGTACAGTAAATGAGTAAGAGGAAAATTACAGCTAAACACAAACACCGCAAAAATGCAAAAATAGCCTTGGTCCCAGACAGTCAACAAATGGAAAAGGGCTCTGGTCACGAAGGGGTTAAAGGGACATTAGAAACAAATTGTATTAAACCGCTGCTTCAAATATAAGAAAACAATTCCAATGAATAATACTGTACAGATTTCTTTTGTTAAGTGAGTATATTTTTTTATGACTTTCCTTTTCACTGATTTCTCTGTAACCCAGAGTTACCAGTCACAAGCTTGTTCATGTGTATATGTGGGTATGAATGTGTATTGTTGTTTACACATGGGCAGAAGAAGATAGAGAGGGGAATGCCTTTCACTCTTGTCTTCCCTTAACGGGGTTTACTACAGATTGTGCTCAGTTAATTGATTTTTATTTATTAAAGGGACACTGAACTCAAATTTTTCCTTTTGTGTTTCAGATAGAGCATGCAATTTTAAGCAACTTTCTAATTTACTCTTATTATCATTTTTTCTTTGTTCTCTTGCTATCTTTATTTGAAAAATAAGGCATCTAAGCGATTTTTTAGGTTTAGAACTCTGGACAGCACTTTTTTATTGGTGGATGAATTTATTCACCAATCAGCCAGGACAACCCAGGTTGTTCACCAAAAATGGTCCGGCATCTAAACTTACATTCTTGTATTTCAAATAAAGATACCAAGAGAATGAAGAAAATTTGATAATAGGAGTAAATTAGAAAGTTGCTTAAAATGTCTTGCTCTATCTGAATCACAAAATAAAAAATTTGGGTTCAGTGTCCCTTTAAGCAATTTTTTAAACAAACAGACCTAAGTTCATTTCTAATCTCCACTCTAAATATATACACATTCATATGCTTATATTTATATGACGCATTCATTTCCTTATAGGCTCAAAGTCCATACGTGCTAAAAAGCTGCCTACTACATGTAAGTTATTGTGCAAACACATATTGTGTATTTCTGTCCTACAATAATATCCACACCTAAGCTACCCAGTATCTTCAATTGCTACTGCACGCAATTATTTTGTTTGTCATGAGCAGCAAAACTAATAACTCACCTTAAGAGAATACATTCCTGGTGAGGCTGTGTGTGATAAATGCTTGTGCATGTGAAAAAGGAATTTGCAAATAGGGAAATAAGCAAATTTGCAGAGGAATTTGAATAAATTTATATTGTGAAGTTTGAATTCATTAATTAACCCCTTACGGGTAGTGATGTCCCGAACTGTTCGCCCGCGAACGGTTCACAGCGAACATAGCTTGTTCGCGTTCGCGTTTGTGGGCGAACACATGGCGATGTTCGATCCGCCCCTATGTGTCATCATTGTGGAAACTTTGACCCTTTATGTCACAGCCGCCTGACACATTAGAGCCAATCAACATCAGACACTCCCTCACAGACACTCCCAGCTACTCGGAATCCGCCATTTTAGACTCATAACGACCTTGCTTTTTTAATGAGAGGACGTGTTGTGTTTTTGCTCCTGACATTAATAGGAAAAACATAGCTAGGCTAGTGTATTTACAGTCCAGAAGGACTCCACTCATCTCTGCTGCAAGCACAGCACCCCAAAAAGCGCTTTTTAGGGCTATATTTCGTGCCGTTTTTTTTATTTTTTTTTTATTAGCATTTGCCTGGCTTTCAGCTGTGTGTTTAAGGCTCACAGCATATGCTGTGACTACTGCCACCACTGATATCTCCCTAACAACATTAGTATAAATTTAACTAACCCAAAAATATAATTATTTTTCTAGTGTAATTTTTTTTCATTTTCTATCAGGCCAGTGTCACACAGCATATACTCTGGTTCATTGCTCTGTGCCAGCCAGCAGCCAGCAGTGTTAAAATCCGTTTATAACATTATTTTTAATTTTAAAAAAAAACACAAAAAAAATTTTTTCTAGTGTAATCTAATTACATTTACTATCATGCCTGTGTCTGTCAGGCTCACTCAGCATTAATATACCTCTTTTTTTTCAGTCTTTTGGTTAATTGGTCTGTGCCAGGCAGTCACCCAGCACTCATATCTATTTTTCTTTCACCTTAATTTTAATATATAAAAAAAAAAAGTTTAAATTTGTTTGCTAGTGTAATCAAATCTAATTTTCTATCCGGCCTGTGTGTTTTGCTGACATACAGAGCCTACTGTGTTTACTTGCTGCCCTCCCTAGTCTATGAGCCACGACTCATATGTGTTTAACCTTTTTTTAATTCCCCCCCAAAAAAAATAATTTCAATCATTTTTCTAGTGTAATCTAATAGTATTTTCTATCAGGCGTGTGTGTATCCGACATACATAGCCTACTGTTTTTAATAGCTGCCCTTCCAAGGCTATCAGCCACGACTCATATGTATGTGCTTAACCTTTTTCTTAAAATTTCCAAAAAAAAGTCTGTAAATCATTATGCTAGTGTAATCTAATTGTATTTTCTATCAGGCCTGTGTCTAACTGTCTATCTGACTTACACAGCATACTGTTGTTATAATTGCTGCCCTACGTAGCAGCCAGCCAGTGCGACCACTCATAGAGTCATATGTGCATTGCACTTCTTAACATAATTTTAATATTAAAATCTAAAATTTTAAAATATTTTGCTAGTGTAATGTAACTTAATTTTCTATCAGTCCTGTGTTTTTGTTACTTACACAGCATACTGTGTTCAATTACTGCCCTACCTACCATCCACGACTCATATCTGCCAGCCTGTCTGCCAGGCCCAAGTAGCCAATTAGTGGCACCAATCACAATTCTTGTAACAGTAATAAAAATAAAAAAAATCATAATTTTTTGGACTGCAAATATTCAGTCTCCTAGGGCCATTGAATTTCATTTACCTCCTGCCTGCCACTGCCAGCCTTTTGTGCCAGGCCGTCTAGCCAACTATTTACACCTATCATAATTGTTGTCACAGTCAGACAGTATAGTTATTAATTTAAATAAAAAATTTTTTTAGTGTTGATCTTAACCCTCAGTTTGCTCGTGCCTTTGAATTGCACTTTTCTACAGCCTTCCAAGCCTGTGTGCCAGGCCTACTTACAAAAATATTTACACCAATCATATTTGTTGTGACAGTATTCTAATAATTAAAAATTAAAATTTTTGGTAATAGTTGCTGTGATTTGAATCGTCAGTTTGCTTGTGCCATTGAAACGTACTTTCCTCCTGCCTTGCAGCCTGCTGTGAGCCAGGCCCCTACCTAGCCAATTGTTGTCAGCAATCATATTTCTGTTAACAGTATTGCAAAACTTGTCAATCATCACTGTTTAGACTGTCAGTAATCAGTCTCCTAGTGTCCTTGAATTGCATCTCCCTCCTGCCTGCCATCCTTTTGTGCCAGGCCGTCTTGCCAACTATTTACACCAATCCTAATTTTTTGTCACAGTATAGTTACTAATTATAATTAAAAAAATCTTTATTGTTGATGATCTTAACCCTCAGTTTGCTCGTGCATTTGAATTCAGTTGTCTACAGCCTTCCAAGCCTGTGTGCCAGGCCTACTTAAAAAATATTTACACCAATCATATTTGTTGTGACAGTATTCTAATAATTAAAAATTAAAATTTTTGGTAATAGTTGCTGTGTTTTGAATCGTCAGTTTGCTGGTGCCATTGAAACGCACTTTCCTGCTGCCTTGCAGCCTGCTGTGAGCCAGGCCCCCACCTAGCCAATTGTTGTCAGCAATCATATTTCTGTTAACAGTATTGCAAAAATTGTCAATCATCACTGTTTAGACTGTCAGTAATCAGTCTCCTAGTGTCCTTGAATTGCATCTCCCTCCTGCCTGCCATCCTTTTGTGCCAGGCCGTCTTGCCAACTATTTACACCAATCCTAATTTTTTGTCACAGTATAGTTACTAATTATAATTAAAAAAATCTTTATTGTTGATGATCTTAACCCTCAGTTTGCTTGTGCCTTTGAATTCAGTTGTCTACAGCCTTCCAAGCCTGTGTGCCAGGCCTACTTAAAAAATATTTACACCAATCATATTTGTTGTGACAGTATTCTAATAATTAAAAATTAAAATTTTTGGTAATAGTTGCTGTGATTTGAATCGTCAGTTTGCTGGTGCCATTGAAACGCACTTTCCTGCTGCCTTGCAGCCTGCTGTGAGCCAGGCCCCCACCTAGCCAATTGTTGTCAGCAATCATATTTCTGTTAACAGTATTGCAAAACTTGTCAATCATCACTGTTTAGACTGTCAGTAATCAGTCTCCTAGTGTCCTTGAATTGCATCTCCCTCCTGCCTGCCATCCTTTTGTGCCAGGCCGTCTTGCCAACTATTTACACCAATCTTAATTTGTTGTCACAGTATAGTTACTAATTAAAATTAAAAAAATCTTTATTGTTGATGATCTTAACCCTCAGTTTGCTCGTGCCTTTGAATTGCAGTTTTCTACAGCCTTCCAAGCCTGTGTGCCAGGCCTACTTAAAAAATATTTACACCAATCATATTTGTTGTGACAGTATTCTAATAATTAAAAATTAAAATTTTTGGTAATAGTTGCTGTGATTTGAATCGTCAGTTTGCTGGTGCCATTGAAACGCACTTTCCTGCTGCCTTGCAGCCTGCTGTGAGCCAGGCCCCCACCTAGCCAATTGTTGTCAGCAATCATATTTCTGTTAACAGTATTGCAAAAATTGTCAATCATCACTGTTTAGACTGTCAGTAATCAGTCTCCTAGTGTCCTTGAATTGCATCTCCCTCCTGCCTGCCATCCTTTTGTGCCAGGCCGTCTTGCCAACTATTTACACCAATCCTAATTTTTTGTCACAGTATAGTTACTAATTATAATTAAAAAAATCTTTATTGTTGATGATCTTAACCCTCAGTTTGCTCGTGCCTTTGAATTCAGTTGTCTACAGCCTTCCAAGCCTGTGTGCCAGGCCTACTTAAAAAATATTTACACCAATCATATTTGTTGTGACAGTATTCTAATAATTAAAAATTAAAATTTTTGGTAATAGTTGCTGTGATTTGAATCGTCAGTTTGCTGGTGCCATTGAAACGCACTTTCCTGCTGCCTTGCAGCCTGCTGTGAGCCAGGCCCCCACCTAGCCAATTGTTGTCAGCAATCATATTTCTGTTAACAGTATTGCAAAAATTGTCAATCATCACTGTTTAGACTGTCAGTAATCAGTCTCCTAGTGTCCTTGAATTGCATCTCCCTCCTGCCTGCCATCCTTTTGTGCCAGGCCGTCTTGCCAACTATTTACACCAATCCTAATTTTTTGTCACAGTATAGTTACTAATTATAATTAAAAAAATCTTTATTGTTGATGATCTTAACCCTCAGTTTGCTCGTGCCTTTGAATTCAGTTGTCTACAGCCTTCCAAGCCTGTGTGCCAGGCCTACTTAAAAAATATTTACACCAATCATATTTGTTGTGACAGTATTCTAATAATTAAAAATTAAAATTTTTGGTAATAGTTGCTGTGATTTGAATCGTCAGTTTGCTGGTGCCATTGAAACGCACTTTCCTGCTGCCTTGCAGCTTGCTGTGAGCCAGGCCCCCACCTAGCCAATTGTTGTCAGCAATCATATTTCTGTTAACAGTATTGCAAAAATTGTCAATCATCACTGTTTAGACTGTCAGTAATCAGTCTCCTAGTGTCCTTGAATTGCATCTCCCTCCTGCCTGCCATCCTTTTGTGCCAGGCCGTCTTGCCAACTATTTACACCAATCTTAATTTTTTGTCACAGTATAGTTACTAATTAAAATTAAAAAAATCTTTATTGTTGATGATCTTAACCCTCAGTTTGCTCGTGCCTTTGAATTGCAGTTTTCTACAGCCTTCCATCCAACCTTGTTCAAATGGGTTCTTTCATGCTGTCGTGCCTGTTGAGGGACCCTCGTATAAAAAAGCTGAAGGAGAACGACCTGTACTGGGTGTCCACGCTCCTCGACCCCCGGTATAAGCATAAAGTGCCTGAAATTTTACCAAATTCCCGCAAGTCGGAAAGGATGGAGCATTTTCATAATAAATTAAAACCTATGCTTTATACAGCGTATAAGGGTGATGTCACAGCACCACGGGAATGTAACAGGGGAAGAGATTAAATTAATCCTCCTCCTCCCACGACCACGGCGGCAAGGACCGGGCGCTTTCCTGACGTCTTGTTGATGGAGGACATGCGTACCTTTTTAACTCCCATGCACCATCAGAGCCTTTCGGGATCCAGCCTTAGAGAAAGACTCAACCGACAGGTAGCAGACTACCTAGCTTTAACTGCGGATCTCAACACTCTCAGGAGCGATGGACCCCTTGACTACTGGGTGTGCAGGCTGGACTTGTGGCCTGAGCTATCCCAATTTGCAATGGAACTTCTGGCCTGCCCCTCTTCAAGTGTCCTGTCCGAAAGGACTTTTAGTGCAGCAGGAGGTTTTGTCACTGAGAAGAGAAGTCGCCTAGGTCAAAAAAGACTTGACTATCTCACTTTTATAAAAATGAATGAGGGCTGGATCCCGAAGGGACTGACATTGGGCGATACATTTGAATAAAAAACTACTGATGATGATATGAGCTGCCTTGGGCTACAACTGTTACACAGGCTGGCCTTTTTTTCTTGGTTATAAAGATGGAGGACTTGCTTGACTTATCCGCCAACAACTAGTGTTCAAGCCACAAGCTTTTCGGGCACTTTATAAATGTTTTACAAACATCGATTTTTCTGGCCGCTGCTACAGCAGTTGCTCCAACAATACCCCAATGTTTCAGTCATTTGTACATTCCTAATTCCTGGTGACTGTCCATCCAATCATTTTTTTTAATTCAAATTCACGGTTGCAACAAATTATCCCCGGGTTTCTAAAATCAATGCCTTTCCTATAATCTTTTTTTCACAAAGGATGCCATATGTCCTCTTTCCTACTGCTGGTTTTGTTGAGTGTCCTGGAGCCTCTGCTAAAAAGGCCGAAGGATAAAGAAGTGTACTGGGTGTCTATTCAATGTTTTTTTAGATTTCACATGTGTATCTTATTTTTTCTGTCTTTCAAAAATCAATGCCTTTCCTGTAATCTATTTTTCAAAAGGATGCCATATGTCCTCTTTCATGCTGTTCTTTCTGTTGAGGCTCCGGGACACTCTTTTAAAAAGGCCTAAGGATAAAGAAGTGTACTGGGTATCCAATCAATGTTTTTTTTCTATTTCCCGGGTCATATAACTGATCTCTGTGTTTCTACAATCAATGCCTTTCCTGTAATCTAATTTTCAAAAGTATGCCATATTTCCTCTTTCCTGCTGGTGTTTTTTTTGAGGGTCCAGGACCCTCTTATAAAAAGGCCTAAGGAGAAAGTGGTGTACTGGGTGTCCATCGAATCAAAAACATCGAAAATTTACATTTGCAAAAAATTATCTATGGGTTTCTAAAATCAATGCTTTTCCTGTACTCTTACTGTATTGTTAAAAAGTATGCCATATGTCCCCTTTCCTGCTGGTGTTTTGTTTGAGGGTCCTGGACCCTCTTATAAAAAGGCCTAGGGAGAAAGAATTGTACTGGGTGTCCATCCAACCATTTTTTTTATTCAAATTCACGGTTGCAACAAATTATCCCCGGGTTTCTAAAATCAATGCCTTTCCTATAATATTTTTTTCACAAAGGATGCCATATGTCCTCTTTCCTACTGCTGGTTTTGTTGAGTGTCCTGGAGCCTCTGCTAAAAAGGCCGAAGGATAAAGAAGTGTACTGGGTGTCTATTCAATGTTTTTTTAGATTTCACATGTGTATCTTATTTTTTCTGTCTTTCAAAAATCAATGCCTTTCCTGTAATCTATTTTTCAAAAGGATGCCATATGTCCTCTTTCATGCTGTTCTTTCTGTTGAGGCTCCGGGACACTCTTCTAAAAAGGCCTAAGGATAAATAAGTGTACTGGGTGTATAATCTATGTTTTTTTAGATTTCACGGTTGCAACTAATGATCTCTGTGTTTCTAAAATCAATGCCTTTCCTATAATCATTTTTTTCAAAAGGATGCCATATGTCCTCTTTCCTGCTGCTGGTTTTGTGGAGGGTCCTGGAGCCTCTGCTAAAAAGGCCTAAGGATAAAGAAGTGTACTGGGTGTATAATCTATGTTTTTTTAGATTCCACGTTTGCAAAAAATTATCCACGGGTTTCTAAAATCAATGCCTTTCCAGTAATCTATTATTCACAAGAATGCCATATGTACTTTTTGATGCTGTTGTTTCGGTTGAGGCTCCGGGAGCCTCTTATTAAAAAGGCCTTATGAAAAATAAGTGTACTGGGTGTCTAATCAATGTTTTTTTCGATTTACCGTTTGCAACTAATGATCTCTGTGTTTCTGAAATCAATGCCTTTCCTATAATCATTTTTTCAAAAGGATGCCATATGTCCTCTTTCCTGCTGCTGGTTTTGTCGAGGGTCCTGGAGCCTCTGCTGCGCATAATAAAGAAAAAAATAATTAATTTAACTTGACATAATAACTGAGGTATGACTTCAGGAGTCAGGTGTGGTCGTAGGTAGTGGTTGTTGTTAGCAGATTATTTTTATTGCAAATTGCAATTGCCACAGCGTGCATAAAATGTGCGTCACTAGTCCAAATTGTTATTTTATTTTTTTTCATTCAGGATTAGTTTGGGGTACGGCGCAATATTGGAAACGCAAAAAACAGGTCTCCATACCCGTTGATATAAGGGGTGACTACTACTGCTTTTACCAGGCTCCTCTTGGATAGCCCCAGAAAGTGTGACTATGAATCCCAAAAAGAAAATTAAATTAAGGTTGAAAACTAACTCCAAAGTAACTTGTAAGACCTGGAGCTCCTCAAACACACGTCCTACCTTAACAGCTATAGGCTCCACAACCTACAAATCTTCACTTTTTCATCCCAATTGATATTGCCACAGCTGGAACAACAGTAAATAACATGTGCGTCACCACAGTCTCCGAAGCTGTTGTCGGATGTATACAAAAACACTGATAAAGTATTCCTTTAGGAGCGCAAAGAGATGGCTACAGGAACACCAGGAACTTCACAAGAGTGGCTGTATTGTGTTTCTGGTGATGTTTGAGACAACTGGGTAGTGTACAGGGAGGGCAAAAATCGTCTCCATCTCTGTGCACCAAAGGACATGACGTCCTTGTCATCCATAAGCACATGAAATTGCTGGCATTTTTGTTGCTTCAAGAAGTTCATTTTTTGTGGTGATAGATAGTACTGAATTAAATAAACTTTGGTTTCCTACCATACTCAAGACAATCTTGTATTTCAAAATTCGTACTTGCTGTGGGAAACAGTGGCCTGTCCATACCAGGAAGATGATTTAGACAGAAGTAACGAGCTCTGCTTGCAGGTGACACATGTTTATCGTCAATCATCAAAGGGGTTGCATGCAGAATATGGCTGATGGCCCCTTATTCACATGTTTGTCCAGAGCCACAACATTTGCAAACAGCCAGAAGAAAGGTCGTTTCTCACCAGCCTAAGTTGAGCTTCATTTAACAAATGCTGATATTCAAAAAAATAGACAAACAGTGCCTTAAATAACACATTTGCGATATGGATTCACCAGAGCAAGGTCATTGCAAGTACTAAGTTCCCACGATAACAAAATTAAAATGCCACAACTATGCAATCTTCACCTTCAGATTATTATTGTCACACTCCATTGTACTCCTATGCCCAGCTCCCTGCTCTTGTTTTTGTTGAGGGTCCTGGAGCCTCTGCTGAAAAGGCCTATGGATAATAAAGTGTACTGGGTGTCTGTTTTTTGATTTCCCGGTTGCAAGTAATTATCTCAGTGTTTCTAAAATCAATGCCTTTCCTGTAATCTATAATTCAAAAAGATTGACATATGTCCTCTTTCATGCTGTTGTTTCAGTTGCGGCTCCGGGACCCTCGTATTAACAAGGCCTGAGGATAAATAAGTGTAACCGGTGTCTAATGAATGTTTTTTTCTATTACACGGGTCATATAAATTTTTTTCTAAATTCACGGTTGCAAATAATGATCTGTGGCTTTCTAAAATCAATGCCTTTCCTGTAATCTTTTATTCAAAAGGATGACATATCTCCTCTTTCATGCTGTTGTTTCGGTTGAGACTCCGGGACCCTCGTATTAAAAAGGCCTGAGCATAAATAAGTGTCACGGCTGTGTAATCAATTTTTTTTTCTACATTCACGGTTGCAAATAATGATCTGTGGGTTTCTAAAATCAATGCCTTTCCTGTAATCTTTTATTCAAAAGGATGACATATCTCCTCTTTCATGCTGTTGTTTCGGTTGAGGCTCCAGGACCCTCGTATTAAAAAGGCCTGAGCATAAATAAGTGTGACGGATGTGTAATCGATTTTTTTTTCTAAATTCACGGTTGCAAATAATGATCTGTGGGTTTCTAAAATCAATGCCTTTACTGTAATCTTTTATTCAAAAGGATGACAGTACTACCAAAATACAGCCAATGAAGGGCCTTAGGAAGACTGAGCCAAGGTTGGATTGTAGTATTTGGTTAGGCTAATCATGATGGCCATGTAGACCACCACCACCGAGAGTCCTGGAAGTAACAGGGATGATGAGATGAAAGAGCTAAGAATAGTAGAACTTGAAACAACAGAGTTAGCCATGGGTGTTAGTGCAAAACCGCTTGGCTTTTTTTTGGCTTTGGGTGCGGCTATTCATGCAGGCCATATAGAGCTGACAACATTCGGTGTCGTATCAGCTATTAAACTAATAAGAACAGTACTACCAAAATACAGCCAATGAAGGGCCTTAGGAAGACTGAGCCAAGGTTGGATTGTAGTATTTGGTTAGGCTAATCATGATGGCCATGTAGACCACCACCACCGAGAGTCCTGGAAGTAACAGGGATGATGAGATGAAAGAGCTAAGAATAGTAGAACTTGAAACAACAGAGTTAGCCATGGGTGTTAGTGCAAAACCGCTTGGCTTTTTTTTGGCTTTGGGTGCGGCTATTCATGCAGGCCATATAGAGCTGACAACATTCGGTGTCGTATCAGCTATTAAACTAATAAGAACAGTACTACCAAAATACAGCCAATGAAGGGCATTAGGAAGACTGGGCCAAGGTTGGATTGTAGTATTTGGTTAGGCTAATCATGATGGCCATATAGACCACCACCACCGAGAGTCCTGGAAGTAACAGGGATGATGAGATGAAAGAGCTAAGAATAGTAGAACTTGAAACAACAGAGTTAGCCATGGGTGTTAGTGCAAAACCGCTTGGCTTTTTTTTGGCTTTGGGTGCGGCTATTCATGCAGGCCATATAGAGCTGACAACATTCGGTGTCGTATCAGCTATTAAACTAATAAGAACAGTACTACCAAAATACAGCCAATGAAGGGCCTTAGGAAAACTGGGCCAAGGTTGGATTGTAGTATTTGGTTAGGCTAATCATGATGGCCATGTAGACCACCACCACCGAGAGTCCTGGAAGTAACAGGGATGATGAGATGAAAGTGCTAAGAATAGTACTACTTGAAACAACAGAGTTAGCCATGGGTGTTAATCCAAGACCGCTTGGATTTATTTTTGTATTGGGTGCAGCTAATCATGCAGGCCATATAGAGCTGACAACATTCGGTGTTGTATCAGCTATAAAAATAATAAGAACTGTACTATCAAAATACAGACAATGAAGGGCCTATGAAGACTGAGCAAAGGTTGGATTATAGTATTTTGTTCGGCTAATCATGATGGCCATGTAGACCGCCCGTAACAGGGATGAAAGTGCTAAGAATAGTACTAATTGAAACAACAGAGTTAGCCATGGGTGTTAGTCTAAGACCACTCGGCTTTTTTTTGGGTTTGGGTGCAGCTAATCATGAAGGACAGATAGACCTGCCACCATTTGGTGTTGTAACAGGTATGAAAATGCAAAGAACAGTACTACATAACACAACCTACTTACCATGGGTCCCAGAACATATGTTTGGTTGTTATATTTTGTAAGGGTAATCATGCAGGCCATATAGACCTCCACCGATAGGGTGAGTATGAGTAACAGCTATTAAAATGCGAAGGACATTACAAATTAACACAACATAGTTACCATGGGTCGCAGACCAAGAGCAGATGTCTTATTATATTTTGTATGGGTAATCATCCAGGCCGTATAGACCTCACCAAATAGGGGGAGTTACAGAGATTAAAGTGCTAAGAATGGTAGTACTTAAAACACAACCTCGTTAAAATAGGTAGCAGACCACATGTCTTATTATTATAATTTTTCAGGGTAATCTGGCAGGCCATGTAGAACTCCCACGATAGGGGGGGGGGGAACAGGGATTAAAGTGCTAAGAAAAGTACTAATTGACACAAGCTAGTTGGTCCAAGAACGCATGTTTGATTATTAGAATTTATTAGGGTAATTATATATCTAACAAATATATCTATTTCTCTTCTATCGATTCTATCTAACTATCAATCTATGTATATCTATCTATCCTATCTATCACTATCAATCTATCTTCTGTCCGGGATGTTTTGAGACAGCCACTTTGGGAATGTTAGTTGATTTAGACCCATTATGGCTTAAAAGCAGACTCTGCATCAACTATGTAATTTTCCATGGGAGTTTTGCCAGGGATCCCCCTCCAGCATGCAACAGTCCAGGTGTTAGGACCCTTGAAACAACTTTTCCATCACTATTGTGGCCAGAAAGAGTCCTTGTAGGTTTTACAGTTCGCCTGCCTATTGAATTCAATGGCGGTTCGCGCGGTTTGCGCGTTCGCGAACAATACCGGAAGTTCGAGTCCGCGGTTCGCGAACCGAAAATTTTAGGTTTGCGACATCACTACTTACAGGCTGGGAATTTCAGATAAAAACTTGTGAGATATATTGAAAATCGGTAAGTTATTTAACCCCTTAAGGACAAGGACATTTTTCAATTTCTTTCCCTTAAGGACCAGGGCTATTTTTACATTTCTGCGGTGTTTGTGTTTAGCTGTAATTTTCCTCTTACTCGTTTACTGTACCCACACATATTATATACCATTTTTCTCGCCATTAAATGAACTTTCCAAAGATACCATTATTTTCATCATATCTTATAATTTACTATTAAAAATATTATAAAATATGAGGAAAAAATGGAAAATAAAACACACTTTTTCTAACTTTGACCCCCAAAATCTGTTACACATCTACAACCACCAAAAAACACCCATCCTAAATAGTTTCTAAATTTTGTCCTGAGTTTAGAAATACCCAATGTTAACATGTTCTTTACTTTATTTGCAAGTTATAGGGCAATAAATACAAGTAGCACTTTGCTATTTCAAAACCATTTTTATTTTTCAAAATGAGCGCTAGTTACATTGGAACCCTGATATCTGTCAGGAATACCTAAATATCCCTTGACATGTATATATTTTGTTTTAGAAGACATCCCAAAGTATTGATCTAGGCCCATTTTGCTATATTTCATGCCACCATTTCACCGCCAAATGCACAAATTTTTTCACAAACTTTAGGTTTCTCACTGAAATTATTTACAAACAGCTTCTGCAATTATGGCACAAATGGTTGTAATGCTTCTCTGGGATCCCCTTTGTTCAGAAATAGCAGACATATATGGCTTTGGCAATGCTTTTTGGTAATTAGAAGGCTGCTAAATGCCGCTGCACATCACACGTGTATTATGTCTAGCAGTGAAGGGGTTAATTAGGGATCTTGTAGGGAGCTTGCGGGGTTAATTTTAGCTTTAGTGTAGAGATCAGCCTCTCACCTTACACATCAGACCCCCTGATCCCTCCCAAACAGCTCTCTTCCCTCCCCCACCCCACAATTGTCCCCGCCATCTTAAGTACTGGCAGAAAGTTTGCCAGTACTAAAATAAAAGGTATCTTCTTTTTTTTTTGGAGCATATTTACATATGCTGCTGAGTAGGATCCCTCTTAGCCCCAAACCTCCCTGATCCCCCCCCAAACAGCTCTCTAACCCTCCCCCTCTACATTATTGAGAGTCATCTTGGGTACTGGCAGCTGTCTGCCAGTACCCAGTTTACATAAAAAAACATAATTTATGCTTACCTGATAAATTTATTTCTCTTGTAGTGTATTCAGTCCACGGATCATCCATTACTTATGGAATATATTCTCCTTCCCAACAGGAAGTGTCAAGAGTCCACCCAGAGCAAAGCTGCTATATAGCTCCTCCCCTAACTGCCATATTCAGTCATTCGACCGAAAACATGTAGAGAAAGGAAAAAACCATAGGGTGCAGTGGTGACTGTAGTTCAAATGAAAAAATTACCTGCCTTAAAGTGACAGGGCGGGCCGTGGACTGGATACACTACAAGAGAAATAAATGTATCAGGTAAGCATAAATTATGTTTTCTCTTGTTAAGTGTATCCAGTCCACGGATCATCCATTACTTATGGAATACCAATACCAAAGCTAAAGTACACGGATGATGGGAGGGACAAGGCAGGTACTTAAACGGAAGTTACCACTACCTGTAAGAAACCCTTTCTCCCAAAAATAGCCTCCGAAGAAGCAAGGTATCAAATTTGTTAAATTTGAAAAAGTATGAAGCGCAGACCAAGACTCCGTCTTGTAAATCTGTTCCACAGAAGCCACATTTAAAAAAGGCCCAAGTGAAAACCACAGCTCTAGTAGAATGAGCTGTAATCCCTTCAGGAGGCTGCTGTCCAGCAGTCTCATAAGCTAAATGAATTATGCTTTTTAACCAAAAAGACAGAGAGGCTGCCGAAGTCTTTCGACCTCTCCTCTGTCCAGAATAGACAACAAACAAGGTGAACGTTTGATGAAAACTGTAGTAGCTTGTAAGTAAAACTTTAAAGCACAAACCACGTCCAATATTGTGTAATAGACGTTCCTTCTTTGAGGAAGGATTAGGATACAAGCATGGAACAACTATCTCTTGAGTGATGTTCTTGTTAGATACCACCTTAGGAAAAAACCCAGGTTGGTACGCAGGACTACCTTATCTGTACGAAGGACCAGATAAGGAGAATCACATTGTAACACAGATAACTTGGAGACTCTACGAGTCGAGGAAATAGCTACCCAAAAGGAACTTTCCAAGATAAAGATTGATATCTATGGAACAAAAAAGGTTCAAACGGAACTTCTTGAAGAACCTTAAGAACCAGGTTTAAGCTCCATGGTGGAGCAACAGTTTTAAACACAGGCTTGGATCTAACCAAAGCCTGACCAAATGCCTGAACATCTAGAATACCTGCCAGACGCTTGTGCAAAAAAATAGACAGAGTAAAAATCTGTCCCTTTTAAGGAATTAGCTGACAACCCTTTTCTCCAAAACATCTTGGAGAAAAGATAATATCCTGGGAATCCAGACTTTACTCCATGAATAACCCTTGGATTCATAACAATCAGATATTTACACCATATCTATGTTCAATTTTCCTAGAGACAGGCTTTCATGTCTGTATTAAGGTATCAATGGCTGACTCGGAGAAGCCATGCTTTGATAACATCAAGCATTCAGTCTCCAGGCAGTCCATCTCAGATTGATTCTATTTAGAAGGTTGAAAGGACCCTGAGGTAGAGGGACCTGTCTCAGAAGCAGAGACCGTGATGGAAAGGATGACATGTCCACCAGATCTGCATACCAGGTCCTGCATGGCTACGCAGGCGCTGTCAAAAACACCAAAGCCCTCTCCTGCTTGGTCTTGACCTCCGGAGGAAATCCCACTCCCCCGGAAGAAAAGTCTGACGACTTAGAAAATCCACCTCCCAGTTCTCAACACCTGGGATATGGATAGCTGATAGACAAGAGTGAGTCTCTGTCCAGTGAATTATTGTAAGACTTCTAACATCGCTAGGGAACTTCTGTTCCCCATTGATGGCTGATGTAAGCCACAGTCGTGTATATTGTCCGACTGAGTATGATGTACCTCAGAGTTGCTAACTGAGGCCAAGTCTGAAGAGCATGGAATATCACTCCCAGTTCCAGAATATTTATTAGAAGGAGGGTCTCCTCCTATGTTCACTATCCCTGAGCCTTCAGGGAGTTCCAGACTGCATCCCAACCTAAAAGGCTGGCATCTATTGTAACAATTGTCCCATCTGACCTGCAGAAGGTCATACCCTTGGACAGATGGACCTGATATAGTCACCAGAGAAGAGAATCTCTGGTCTCTTGGTCCAGGTTAAACAGGGGAACAAATCTGTGTAATCCCCGTTCCTCTGACTGAGCATGCATAGTTGCAGTGGTCTGAAATGTAGACGTGCAAACGGTACTATGTCCCTTGCCGCTACCATTAAGCCGATTTCATTCATGTACTGAGCCACCGAAGGGCGCGGATGGGATGAAAAACACGGCAGAAATTTAGAAACTTTGACAACCTGGACTCCGTCAGGTAAATTTTCATTTCTACAGAATCTATCAGAGTCCCTAGGAGGGAAAACCTTGAGATTGGGGATAGAGAACTCTATCCTTGTTCACTTTCCACCCATGTGATCTCAGAAATGCCAGTACTACGTCCGTATGAGACTTGGCAATTTGGATGTTTGACGCCTGTATCAGGATGTTGTCTAAATAAGGGGCTACTTCTATGCCCCGCGGCCTAAGGACCGCCAAAGCGACCCCAGAACCTCCATAAAGATTCTTGGGGCTGTAGATATCCCAAAGGAAAGAGCTACAAACTGGTAATGCCTGTCTAGAAAGGCAAACCTGAAAAAACGAAGGTGATCTTTATGCATCCCAATGTGAGGATAAGCATCCTTCAAATCCATTGTAGTCCTCTATTGACTCTCCTGGATCATAGTTAAGATGGTACGAATAGTTTCCATCTGAAATGATGGAATTCTGAGGAATTTGTTTAAGATCTTTAGATCCAAAATAGGTCTGAAGGTTCCCTCACCTTGGGAACCACAAACAGATTTGAGTAAAAACTCTGTCCCTGTTCCTCTCTTGGAACTGGATGGATCTCGTACACAATGTAAGAATGCCTCCTTCTTTATCTGGTTTGCAGATAATTGTGAAAGGTGAAATCTCCCCTTTTTTGGGGGGGGAATCTTTGAAATCCAGAAGATATCTCTGGGATATAAATTCCAATGCCTAGGGATCCTGGGCATCTCTTGCCCACGCCTGGGCGAAGAATGAAAGTCTGCCCCCTATAGGATCCGTTACCGGATAGGGGTCCGTTCCTTCATGCTGCCTTAGAGGTAGCAGCAGGCTCCTTGGCCTGCTTATCTTTGTTCCAGGTCCGATTGTCTCCAGACCGCCTTGGACTGAGCAAAAATTAGACCTTTTTTGGCCCTTGATTTGGACCTATCCTGAGGAAGGGCATGACCTTTTCCTCCAGTGATATAAGCAATAATCTCCTTCAAACCAGGCCTGATAGGGTCTGCCCCTTGAAGGGAAGTTAAATAGTTTATTTATTAAAGTCACGACAGCTGACCATGATATAAGTCATAGCGCTCTGCGCGCCAGTATAGTAAAAAACAGAATTCTTAGCCGTTAGTCTAGTCAAATGAACAAAGGCATCAGAAAACAAAGGAATTGGCTAGCATAAGCTTGTCAAATATATTCATCCAATGGAGTCGCTAACTGTAAAGCCTCATCAAGAGACTCAACCCAGAACGCCGCAGCAGCAGTGACAGAAGCAATGTATGCAAGGGGCTGCAGGATAAAAACCCTGTTGAATAAACATTTTTTATCCATTGGATCTAAAAAGCACAACTGTCCTCGCCAGAGGTAGTGGTACGCTGCTTAGCTAGAGTAGAAACTCTTCTCTCCACCTTAGGAACTGTCTGCCAGAAGTCCCGTGTGGCGGTAACTATTAGAAAACATTCTTCTAAAAAATAGGAGGGGAAGAGAACGGCACACCTGGTCTATCCCATTCCTTATTAAAAAAAATTTAGTAAACCTCTTTAGGTATTGGAAAAACATCAGTACACACCGGCACTGCATATTATTTATCCAGTCTACACAATTTCTCTGGCCCTGCGATTGTACACATTCATTCAGAGCAGCCAAAGCCTCCCTGAGCAACAAGTGGAGGTTCTCAAGCATAAATTTTAAATGTAGAAATATCAGAATCAGGTTAAATCATCTTCCCTGAGTCAAAAAAATCACCCACAGACTAAGCATATTGTGAGGTAGTATCATACATGGTTCTTAAAGCGTCTGTATGCTCTGTATCTACCCCCAGAGCTATCTGCTTTCCTTTAATTTCAGGTAGTCTGACTAATACTGCTGCCAGAGTATTATTCACCACCTTTGCCATGTCTTGTAAAATAAACGTTATGGGCGCCCTTGATGTACTTGGCGCCATTTGAGCGTGAGTCCCTGAAGCGGGAGTCGAAGGGTCTGACACGTGGGGAGAGTTAGTCGGCATAACTTTCCCCTCGACAGAATCCCCTGGTAAAATAAACGCTATGGGTGCCCTTGATGTACTTGCCGCCATTTGAGCGTGAGTCCCTAAAGCGGGAGTCAAAAGGTCTGACACGTGGGGAGAGTTAGTCGGCATAACTATCCCCACGACAGAATCCACTGGTGATAATGTTTTTAAAAACAAAAAAATTATCTTTATTGTTTAACATGAAATCAGTACATCTGGTACACATTCTAAGATGGGGTTCCACCATGGCTTTAAAACATAATGAACACAGAGCTTCCTCTATGTCAGACATGTTAAAACAGACTAATAATGAGACTAGCAAGCTTGGAAAACACTTTAAATCAAGTTAACAAGCAAATATATAAAACGTTACTGTGCCTTTAAGAGAAACAAATTTTGTCAAAATTTGAAAAACAGTGAAAAAAGACAGTAAAACAAACGAAATTTTTACAGTACATGTAATAAGGTAACAGAGCATTGCACCCACTTGCCAATGGATGATTAACCCCTTAATGCAAAAAACAGATAAAAAAAACGACATAGACGTTTTTAAAAACAGACACAACAAAACTGCCACAGCAGAGCTGTGGATTACCTTCCCTATAAACGATTTTGGAAGTCTTTTTAGCCCTTTAGAAAAGTCCTGTAGTATTCATGGGACTGCTGAGGGAATCTGGATGATTCATTTTGTAATTTTAACTGCGCAAAAAAGCGCTAAATTAGGCCCCTCCCACTCATATTACAACAGTGGGAAGCTTCAGTTAACTGTTTCTATGCAAAATTTAAGCCAGCCATGTGGAAAAAACTTAGGCCCCAATAAGTTTTATCACCAAACATATGTTAAAAAACGATTAAACATGCCAGCAAACGTTTTAAAACACATTTTTACAAGAGTATGTATCTCTATTAATAAGCCTGATACCAGTCGCTTTTACTGCATTTAAGGCTATACCAACATTACAGTGTTATCACCAATGTACGTTAAAAAACGATTAAACATGCCAGCAAACGTTTTAAAACACATTTTTATAAGAGTATGTATCTCTATTAATAAGCCTGATACCAGTCGCTATTGCTGCATTTAAGGCTTTACTTACATTACTTCGGTATCAGCAGTATTTTCTTAGTCAATTCCATTCCTAGAAAAATATTTTACTGCACATACCTTTTCTGCAGGAAAACCTGCACGCCATTCCCCCTCTGAAGTACCTCACTCCTCAGAATGTGTGAGAACAGCAAATGGATCTTAGTTACGTCTGCTAAGATCATAGAAAAATGCAGGCAGATTCTTCTTCCAAATACTGCCTGAGAAAAACAGCACACTCCGGTGCCATTTAAAAATAACAAACTTATATTCCATAAGTAATGGATGATCCGTGGACTGGATACACTTAACAAGAGAAATGTATATTTTTTATTTTTTCCCCACTTTTCTGTAGTGTAGCTCCCCCCCATGACTAAACCCCCACCCCCTCCCAGATCACTTCGATTAACTTATTTAAACATATTTATTCCCCCCTCTCTTCCTCTAAATACAAAGCACACTGTTCCATAGTGTAATGGTTCCCACCTGCTCCCTCCCCGTGCACGCGCCCGCCCGCCTCCCCTGTGCACGTGCGCGCGTCCGTGCGTGCCCCCAGCAACCCCGCCCATGATCCCGCCCACCTCTGCACATTAGTAAGCCATCGATGGCCGCCCACCCGCCTCCCACGTCTGCTCCCACCCACCAACGATCGCGGCATCGATGTCCGGTGCAGAGAGGGCCACAGAGTGGCTCTCTCTGCATCGGATGGGGAAAAATTTTATTGCAGTGATGCCTCGATATCGAGGCATCACTGCAATAACCCGGAAAAGCGACTGGAAGCGATTAGGATCGCTTCCAGCCGCTTTCAACCCCAACGTCGTACAGGGTACGTCGCTGGTCTTTAAAGACCAGTTTGTGCAAGACGTACCCTGTACGACTTGTGTCATTAAGGGGTTAAAACTGCATGCTCCGTATGAACCATTAAAATTAAATTTTGACTTTACTATCCATATGCTTTCTGCACACCGTTTAAGCCCTGTGCATGCCTGCTAACTATCATAGTGCGACATCAAACTCAAGACTGAAAACCATGACAATTTTGCTAACAAAATGTATTTTGCATGTAGACCTTTTGCAATAAAGAGGTAAAATAATACTTTTATGGATTATCTCATGAAAATGTTATTCCCTCTTTTCATGGATACTGAATGTTAGTGGAAAATTATATTTAGTTCACATATTTTTCTAATCTATTGCTCAATATTTTGTAGCATGAGAGAACCCATAAGCATTTGAAATGTAAATATTTTTCTTAGCAAATAAAACTTTGTGCTTGTTTTAAAATAGTATTTATTTTTACCTCTAATACAGCGGTTCCCAACCTGGGGGTACTTGGCGGACCGGTTGGGGGTACGCAAAAATATTGTTAGTAATGGCGGAAGATGCAAGGGGAGGGTCGGGGGGGCACTCTCAATGGGTCAGCAACTAATAACCATTGTGGAACTGTGGAAGAAAGTAGCGCTCACCCGGAAAGTGACAAGTGAAGTCCATACCCATGTGATCGAAAACATCCAGTTTTAGAAACAAAGTAACGGCTGAAAGACGCCGCAGTGAGAAAGGTCTGAAAAGTAAAACTGCTGCCGAAAGAAACATTCTAAGGTGAAGTGAACATAATTACTTTAACAACAGTTAAATCAGAATATTAAAGCTCTTTAATTTAATCGTTTCAACTCACTGAAAAAGTAACTATTAGCCTCACAATTTAGCTCATTGGGGCAATAGACTCAGAAATAGTTTCACAAATCGAGGTCTGTGCTTTCTTCCAAAAAACGTCAACATTCCAGATTGTTGAACTTTTGGTCAGAGACTGGTCTAATACAAATAATATCCATTGCTAACCTTTTAGAGTGCTTATCGTTTTTTTATATTTTTTATGTATGAGTGATTATTGAATCAATTGTTTCAGAATACATTGTTATTAATTAATGGCCATGTGCACGGGCTTTAGGACTAGTATCCTTAACACCTTAACGACATACATCATACAGGGTACGTCTTGCACAAACTGGTCTTTAAAGACCAGCGATGTACCCTGGATGACGTTGGGGATTAAAGCGGCTGGAAGCGATCCTGGTCGCTTCCAGCCCCTTTCCGGTTATTGCAGTGATGCCTCGATATCAAGGCATCCTGCAATAACATTTTTTCCCCATCTGATGCAGTGAGAGCTACTCTGTGGTCCTCTCTGCACCAGACATCCATGGCCGCAATCGTTGGTGGGTGGGAGCTGACCTGGGAGACGGGTGGGCGGCCATCGATGGCTTTTGGTCTGCAGAGGTGGGCGGGATCATGGGCGGGGTAGCGGGGGTGCGCACGGATGTGCACGCGTGCACAGGGGGAGTCTGGCGGGCGCGTGCACAGGGAGGGAGCGGGTGGGAACCATTACACTATGGAACCATTTTTTAAAATTAAGTGAGAGAGGGGGAATGCATTTTTTTAAAAATGAATAATCTAAGTGATCAGGGAGGGGGTGGGGGTTTAGTCTTGGGGTGGGGAAGCTTCACTACAGAAAAGTGAAAAAAAAATAAAAAAATATTTTTTTTGTAAACTGGGTACTGGCAGACAGCTGCCAGTACCCAAGATGGCTCCCAATAATGTAGAGGGGGAGGGTTAGAGAGCTGTTTGGGGGGGGGGATCAGGGAGGTTTGTGGCTAAGGGGGATCCTACACAGCAGCATATGTAAATATGCTATAAAAAATAAAAGATACCTTTTATTTTAGTACTGACAGACTTAAGATGGCGGGGACAATTGTGGGGTGGGGGAGGGAAGAGAGCTGTTTGGGAGGGATCAGGGGGTCTGATGTGTCAGGTGGGAGGCTGATCTCTACACTAAAGCTAAAATTAACCCTGCCAGCTCCCTACAAGCTCCCTAATTAACCCCTTCGCTGCTAGACATAATACACATGTGACGTGCAGCGGCATTTAGCGGCCTTCTAATTACCAAAAGCATCGCCAAAGCCATATATGTCTGCTATTTCTGAACAAAGGGGATCCCAGAGAAGCATTTACAACCATTTGTGCCATAATTGCACAAGCTGTTTGTAAATAATTTCATTGAGAAACCTAAAATTGCGAAAAATTTAACTTTTTTTTTTTTATTTGATCACATTTGGCGGTGAAATGGTGGCATTAAATATACCAAAATGAGCCTAGATCAATACTTGAGGTTGTCTACTACACTACACTAAAGCTAAAATTAACTCTACAAGCTCCCTTCATGCTCCCTAATTAACCCCTTCACTGCTGGGCATAATACAACAGGTGTGGTGCGCAGTGGCATTTAGCAGCCTTCCAATTACCAAAAAGCAACGCTAAAGCCATATAAGTTTGCTATTTCTGAACAAAGGGGATCCCAGAGAAGCATTTACAACCATTTATGCCATAATTGCACAAGTTGTTTGTAAATAATTTCTGTGAGAAACCTAAAGTTTGTGAAAAAAATTGTGAAAAAGTGAACGATTTTTTTAATTTGATCGCATTTGGCGGTGAAATGGTGGCATGAAATATACCAAAATAGGCCTAGATCAATACTTTGGGATGTCTTCTAAAAAATATATATATATGTCAAGGAATATTCAGGGATTCCTGAAAGATATCAGTGTCCCAATGTAACTAGCGCTAATTTTGAAAAAAAGTGGTTTGGAAATAGCAAAGTGCTACTTGTATTTATTGCACTATAACTTGCAAAAAAAGCAAAGAACGTGTAAACATTGGGTATTTCTAAACTCAGGACAAAATTTAAAAACTATTTAGCATTGTTGTTTTTTGGTGGTTGTAGATGTGTAACAGATTTTGGGGGTCAAACTTAGAAAAAGTGTGTTTTTTTCCAATTTTTTCCTCATATTTTATATTTTTTTTTATAGTAAATTATAATATATGATAAAATAATGGTATCTTTAGAAAGTCCATTTAATGACAAGAAAACCGGTATATAATATGTGTGGGTACAGTAAATGAGTAAGAGGAAAATTACAGCTAAACACAAACACAGCAGAAATGTAAAAATAGCCCTGGTCCTTAAGGGAAGGAAATTGAAAAATGGCCTTGTCCTTAAGGGGTTAATAAAGGGCATGATATCAGCAGTAACTAGTCTGACTAAAAAACAGCTCAGTACAGGGGTGGAAATGGCTCAGCAGATAATGGGTTAAATAAAAAAAAAGAACAAAAAGATGTAAATTGTATAAATAATATATATTACATTTTTTCCATAGAATTATAAAGTCTATTAGCAGATACATTTTATTTACTTATATATCTGTATAAAAAGGAAACGTCAAACATTTAATCAAAGTTTAGTGAAACGGATTAAAAAGTAGTTAAATATTACATTTCTCTGTTTTTAACTTTATCTTTGCATGAAAAACTTACAATTATTTTTAGCAAAGGTTTCATAAACTTGAGGTTTCACACAATTTTCTTCTGTTCTGCATTTTTGTAATTTTAGTAGCTGTAAAGATTGCAAGTTCTGAAGTTTCAACAGCAAAGTTGCAAAATTCTCCTATAGATTAACAGTGGTGTGCTTTGCAGTGAGAGTTGTATGCATGTATCCTGTCTTTGTAAATCTTTATAGAATCTCACCAAACATTTGTATTTTTTCAGCTATAAATAATAAAAATACATAGTCAAAATCCAAAATTAAAATTTGATATAGATAGATAGACAGACAGATAGATATAGATATATACACAAGGGACAGTTGTAAAACAATTGATTGTAAAATGAACCCAGTTACATAATGAAAGTCAATGGAAGTAAATGAGTTAGGCTCCAGGCCCCTCTCAAAACTGAAATTAGTAATGTAATATTATATTATGGGCGGCTTAACATATTTTATATGTGTTATTATATAATATTACATTATATTTAAAGTCCTGAAATCAATGCTGTAAATGTAAAAACAGTAATATAAAAAATGGTTTCTGGGGGGGCGGAGCTAACCGCCGAAGCTACAAGTCGCACATTACCGGAGCTCCTGACTTCAACTCATATATAGTGTTAGTTTATTCACTTGGAGCCCTTCTTCCAGTAGTCACTTTGCTCTATTACCTAGCCTATGTGACCGTCCTCGCACCATAAGAGCAGAATCTGAGGATTCCTACCTCACAACTCCTAGAGCCGACAACTAAGTCACACGCTGCAAAAGCGCGAATCGCCATCTTAACACAGGATGGAGTCACTTAGCAGATGGGAGGATGAAACGGAGAAACTGCTACAAACCTTTTATGAGGAGCTAAAGAAAGATCTGCTTGCTTTTGGGGACAAGTTGGTAACACTTATACCTCACAGTCGACAGGATGAGAAGCTACATAAGGGAACAGTTCCCTCTCCTATAACACATGCCGTAGCCGCTGCGCCTGACCCCACAAGTGAGCACATTCCCGGCCCTGATGCTCACGAGCCTGAAGAATCGCTCACTGGAGCAGTGGAAGAGATCCTGTTCTCGTGTGCAGCAAAGGAGTATACAGCGCCCCTGACTTCCCAGCCCGTATTTGAACTTCCTCCTGCAGACCAGCCTGAGCTGCTCAGTTGCGCCATGATCCTACCGGACTCTAAGGTGCTAGCCGGGCACAATGATAGCTGCTATTACTTACACGGGGACAGCCGCTGCAGGTGTGATCCTCAGAATCAGCTACTTGACTCACCCTGGTTCCCTGATCTCGCTCAAGGTAGACTCCCGCAGAGCATTCTTCATCATGCTGTTTGCCTCTTCCCATACCAACTGGATAAGCGATGGAGATTGCGGTGGGACCCAGGAAAAGGCCAGTTCTGGCGCCTCTATCAATACAACACAGAGTGCAATACTGTCGTCACTTGCTCCATATGCCGGTTTGAGTGACTGGAATGAGGGAGACTTCTTAAAGGAACCTTTCATATATATTACACAAGATCCACTGCTATGAATGATGACTCTAAAGTTTGATGTTTGATGATGGGAACGTTTTCCTCATACCAGCTTTCATGTTAATAACCCTTGCTCACAGTATAGTCGTTGGTTTGTAGCACTAAATTGTTTGTTGTTTATAGTGTCTCACTGGTTAAACTTCACCTGTCACCACAGAGACTGTTTAGTTGCAGTGCATATAGCTTAGATAAACTGCCTCAATCACACCTTCCCCTTGCACACTTTTCCCATATATTCCATGTAGATCGCAGTACTATTAGCATAATAGGAGCTACAATACTGACATAATTTACAACTTATAAAATATATGTTTGTTTAATTCACCTCTTTGGGCTATATTGGTTTAAGGAGGCAAACTATCTGTGTAATTCTGTAATTATACTATAGAAGGGATAATTACTGATACTTTAGGGCATAACGGTTTGAGATATCTGCTGGGTATTAGGTCTCATGTATGTGGTTTACTCTAGAACTTTCCATGCTACTCAGAATGGGATCCCCTTATTCCTAAATTAAAGGATGATGTTTCTCACTATTCTCCCCATTAACCCCTTCTTCTTAGCTACCCATTACCTTCAAAATTAGACATGGCCTTGTTTCCTCCCGTACTTTCTCCTTTTGTTTTTGGACCCACCTTAGGTAACCCCTCATTTTGGCCCTAATATGAAGTAATCTATCACTAGTCTGCATCGGCAGGATTCCCCAGAACTCCCCATAGTACTTAATAGGTTTCAGGTCCATATACTTTATAAACCAGTTGTACTATAGGTACACCTTATCCTCCCCCTAGATCCCCTCGCTAGACCTCTTTTTATGCTTCATGATAGCAAGCGCTGTAGCAAAAATGGTGAATATGCAAAAGTTAGTATTCTGGACAAAGATAGTCGAACGCAACATTCTCCCTAAGATATTAGTTGCTCCTTGATTGAACTAAGATTTGGAGTTTTTAAGGACTCATGCTTACATACAGCAGAACGCCCGTGCCATGACAGGGAAATTTCATATTCCTCATTACCGGTAATTTGGGGTAGATATATCTATGCCACTGCTGACTTAACCTACATTTACTGATCATATATACATATACTAATAAGCAAGACTTCTCATCTAGATAGATCCCGACTCCTATTTAATATAGTCAAAAAGTGTTCTAGATGTCATGCTGAATACTACATGCTATTAGCCTCTCACCAGATATGAATTAAGCTCCCCACTAATAGTCCTTGTTAAACATATGCATAGCTAACAGTGTCATAAATTTTACCTACACATGCCCTCTAGCTTGCTTTCCTATCAGAATATTTCTGTTCCCACATCACCATGCCCTCCACCTGTAACAATCAAAGATATACATCGAGTATCCCATAGTCACCACTGTCAACCTCCCCCCCTTGAACCCTATAGCCATCCCCGATCTTCATATCCATATCTGTAACTATATTTAAACTCAGCCAATTAATACGTTAAACAAAATTATATCTATATTAGCGGCATCCTACTTCCATTGTCCCTCTAGACTGTATAACTATACAGTATACTATTCTCCTAATATCCCTATTACATTATAGTATTTACTCCCACTTTACGTAGATAGACACAAGTCCTTCTGACTTCTCCAGGATAACAACCTCATAACCCTAGCACCATCCTTAGAAGATGCCTAACAAGCGAGGGAACCATTTCATCCTCAGCTATATTATAGGCTCCACCTCCCCAGATGGGTAGCTCCGCCCCTCCATCTTCCCCTTATACTTAAGCGGCTCGTGCCCGCTGTCTTCCCCTCCCCCCTTATATACCTCGGCCCAAAAGTGGTCGACACATATGCTAAATCTCCACAAGCTGATACCTTAGACCCAGATAATTTAAAGAGTGTTTTTCCTATTGCAATGTGGAGATCATCTGTCAATAATATAATATAAAATGAAGTTCTATTCTATCTCGCCTAAACTCTCTTCTATCTCCATTTTAAAATCCGATATGTTACTCTCTCTCTACATGTGTATCTTGCTTTGTTGATAATCTCAGCTTATAGTCATAGACAATGTACTGCTCACTTCAATGTAACTATGTCTTAAGGGCGAATTTTGTTTGTCAATATCTGTTTCAACTTCAATAAAAAAAGTATTTTCAAAAAAACAAAAAAAATGGTTTCTATGCTTGTGAGACACACTATTCATCAATAAGGCAGTGTTCTGTTTATCAGCCAGTAGAGTCATTTTTTATTTATTTGCTGCATGTTTTTATCATGCACACAGACATACACTTCCTGTTAGCTTTTAATATAAATGCCAGCATTAAAAAATATTTTTTATGTCGCTCACTGTTCTTTTATATACACTACAGCATTTTTTTCAGTTCACTGTACTGGCCCTTAAGAAAGTAAACAAATGACAAACTACTCACATGTGCTGTACACAGTATTACATATGTATTTATGTAAGAGAGAAAGAAATAGTAATGGCACTAGGACCTGGTTACTGAGGAAAAAGGGCTGAATCTAACATTCAGTCCGGTGCTACCCCTAATATAACTAATACAAAGAAAGAGAGAAGAAAGTTAAAGGGGCTTGGCTAGCACTCTTTCCAAATAAGATAATAGCGAATATTTAAGTTAAAATGATATAACTTTAATGATATGCGTTAAAAAATTATGCCAAATCCTCTATACACACCCCACCAACCGTGGATAGCTAAAAACACAGTGTAAACAACACCCCCCCCCCCCCCTGTTTCGTGGCCGAAAACTGCATGTGTCGACTTTAGGTGCCAGGGGTGAAAAATAAAAACAGCTAGATTACGAGTTTTGCGTTACGGTTTTAACACTGAAAAAATGGCCATTTCAGCGTAAAAACAGTAACGCAGCCATTACGAGTCTTGTCAGTGTAGCTATACCGCAAGCATTTTAGCCTGTAATGCAATGTCAATCCCGCTCTCAAAAAAATTATGTTTTTGTGTGGGATTTCCATAGCACCGGTAATACAGGTTATGCAGTGAGGCTAAAATGCTTGTGTTACAGCCTACACTGTCACAATCCGTTCCGCTATCTGACACCAGTAGTTATGAGTTTTGTGCAACAAAATTGTTACTCAAAACTCATAACTAAAATGTTGCAAAGTACACCCATAAACGACCTATTAACCCCTATTCCGCCGCCCTCCTGCATTACAAACACTATATTAAAGTTATTAACTGTCGCTACAGACATTGCCACCACTAAATAAAGTTATTAACCCCTATTCCGCTGCTCCCCGACATTGTTACCACTATAATAAAATTATTAACCCCTATTCCCCCGAACCCCAACATCGCCGACACTATAATAAAGCTATTAACCCCTATTCCACCGCTCCCCGACATAGCTGTCACTAAATAAAGTTATTAACCCCTAAACCTCTGGCCTCCCACATCACCACCACTAAATAAACCTATTAACCCCTAAACAGCCAGCCCCCAACATCGCAAAAAACTAAATTAAACTATTAACCCCTAAACCTAACAACCCCCTAACTTTAAAATAAAATTACAATTTCCCTATCTTAAAATAAATAAAAACTTACCTGTGAAATTAAAAAAACCTAAGTTTAAACTAACAACATAACAACTATTATACTAAAATTAAAATAACTACCAATTAAATAAACTAAATTACACGTTAAAAAAACCTAAAAAAA
Organism: Bombina bombina; assembly: GCF_027579735.1. Classification (NCBI taxonomy): domain Eukaryota; kingdom Metazoa; phylum Chordata; class Amphibia; order Anura; family Bombinatoridae; genus Bombina; species Bombina bombina. The sequence continues at coordinate 118,086,338 of NC_069502.1, forward strand.
ACCTAATTTTAAAACCTAATCTAAAATTACAAAAAATAAAAATACTAAATTATAAAAAATAACAAACACTAAATTACGAAAAATAACAAACGAAATTATCCAAAATAAAAACAATTACACCTAATCTAATAGCCCTATAAAAATATAAAAGCCCCCCCAAATAAAAAAAAAAAACCTAGCCTACAATAAACTACCAATAGCCCTTAAAAGGGCCTTTTGTGGGGCATTGGCCTAAAGAAATCAGCTCTTTTAGCTATAAAAAAAATACAAAGACCCCCAACAGTAAAATCAACCACCCAACCAACCCCCAAAATAAAAAACCTAACTCTAACAAAAACTTAAGCTACCCATTGACCTAAAAAGGGCATTTGTATGGGCATTGCCCTTAAAGGGCATTTAGCTCTTTTAAAAAAGCCCAAACCCTAATCTAATAAAAAAAAAAACCTATCCAAATAAAGTTAAAAAAAAAAACCTTACACTAACCCCTGACGATCCACTTACTTTGTCATTACTAACATTGAAAAATGCCAGCATATAGGCCGAAACGCATTTGTATTAACTTTTAGCTATCTTCGTGTTTTTCACCCCTGGTACCTGAAGCTGACACATGCAGTTATCAGCCAGGAAACCGGGGGGATGTTTACACAGTGTTTTTAGCTATCCAGGGTTGGTGGGGTGTGTATAGAGGATTTGTCCTCATTGTTTAAAGCATATCATTAAAGTTTATATAATTTTAACTTAAATATTCACTGTTATCTTATTAGGAAAGAGGGCTAGTGTTAGGATTTGTTAGGTTTTTATAGATAACACTACTAAAACAGCTTACTGCCAATGCAGGACCACTCAGTCTCACACCTTACCTCGGATTCCCACAGATTGAACTTAAGGGAACCCTGATATGCTCATTGATCTGAGGGTCACTACAGCAGGGTAGCTGAGTGAATACGGAACCTTCACGCAACAAAGTCTGCTGGCAGCAGAAAGGAGAGAATTGATTGAGATTTGCAACTCACTTGTAGTGAAAGAGTTAACTACTGCAGGTGCCTTGATTCAGTCACACAAGCAGTCAAACATAAAATATATACAAAAGGCTTTGTCAAACACACCAGTCACCAGCAATCACACAGCAATTAGTTATATGAATAAAACTAACCAAGCTGAGAATATAGTATAATCCAGTTTTGAGAATGAATATTTAGTTATATCCAAACTTGTCCAATGTAAATATAAAGTAGCTGTGTTGTTCTTATGAAGCAGGTGTAATTGATTTTATACAAACAGTCATTTGCAAGCAGATTTGAAGATAAGTTTGAAAATTACTAGAGTATGCTTAGGAAGTCCGTTATGAACAAATTGTAGCAATATATATCTTTGTCAAAGTTATTAGTATTCAAGTTAGTAAGCAGAGGAAATAGTTTGAGGCAATACAAAACCTATTCGTTAGGAAAAGCAAATATAATTCCCCAGCAAGTGTGAGCGTTAGTTACACAGTTAATATGGCAAGCTTGCAGATTGATTAATGAAGTTGTAGTAATACAAGCAGTTCGTATAATGCAAAATATACAGACCAGTATTACAGGAGGTGGCAATGAGCAGAGTAATACTGTTACCAGACAGCAAACAGTCCCAGCGGTACCAGAGAGGGCCGGAGACACAGCCGCGGCGGGAGGATGTCGGGCGTGACGTCACACGCTGCAGGGAGTAACTTCAATACAGAAGAGACAGAGAGATCTCTGACTGATATAAACGGTGAAAGGCTCTAACCACAAAAGAGCATAAGCAGGTAGAATCAAGCAAGTAGAAACTCAAGGTGAGTTTAGAGAGTAATGCAATTAAATACAATTTTGTATAAACGGCTAGGTCTCTTCAGAAGCAGCTTGTCACTGAGCAACAAATTACCAAGCAATGAGTTCTGTTGGGAGGTGCCTTAAATAGGGCTAGTGAGTTCACTTCCTTAAAGGTACAGCATGAAAAAAGATGAATCCCTGACAGCTAGCCAAGTCCCTTTAACTTTCTTCTCTCTTTTTTATATGTATGTATGTATGTATCAGGGCTCAAAATTTTAAGTCTGAAGCTACTAGCCAGGCCAAAATGTTACTCGCCACTGATCCCAGCCATCACCCGCCCACACCACACCCACTACCCCTAGTCAAAAAGGATGATCTTCCTGGAGTCATTCTGAAGTAATCAATGACTCAAGACTAGTAATCAAAAGTCATCCTGAAGTGTGCCCACAGGCCAAAATATGTAAATGTCATTTACTGGGGGCAGTGGGTGTGGTGTAAATGTCATTTACTGGCTGTTCATGCTTGTGAAGTTATCAGTAAGGTTATCTGCTAATCATTCTGAAGTAATCTCCCATAATTGTTTACCTTAGCTGATGACTTTACCAGCCTTATGATGCCTGATGATATGCAAATGACTTCTAAAGTAGTTTGATGATCATTAAATGACTCCATGATGGTATCTAAAGTAATCTTGTTTGTTTTGGGTACAGTACCCACTGTTTGCATATGTTAAGCCATTGTGTTGTAATTTTTCATATTTGTTATTTTAAACCATAACAAATTAAGTCATTTTAATACAATTATTAAAAATATATACATTTGCTGTCCATTTGGCAGTATATAGAAAGCATTTATCTCCCTGTCACATGATACAAAGTTGTGTAACCCAGGGTAAGTTCAATCAAAGGCAGCAAGGACATGAAACAAATCTCTTTAGTAATTTGCTTTTTTAATTTTGCCTTTAGCTTTAAGAAGGAGAAATCATTTGAAATAACTGATTTTGCCTGCAGAAACTGTCACCTATACTGATGTTGTCAATACTGCAGTTTTTGCTACAGAAAAGCTATGTAATCAAAAGGTAGTGACAGTGGGGTAGAAGAAAAAGTGTTCGTGCAGATTCTTTGAATACAAAATCGTATCAGCTGCTTGCCAGAATACATTACGCCTTTAAGGGATTTATCTGCTAAAAATGAACTGTTCTATGGGTACAGAACATGTCTTACTTCCCCACAATATTCCTTTAAATTAATGTTTTTTGCATCTCCCCCTACTTTGTAACCTGGCTAGGATATCTGAAAGCAAAAATCTCTGAAAATCCCTAAAAATATCTTAAACTATCTTTGTTGCTCAAGTTTTTATGTTGCAGCTCCAACCCACTCCCGCTTAAATTCAGAAATGCTACTTAACTGGTACTGACGACCAATCAGCCTTCTCTATTTACATATAGCTTTCTTTTTTCTCATTTTCTATTGCCCCCAGACCTCAAATCATTCAGATCAGGGCTCTACTTCTCCCACTAGAGTAAGGGATAAACCTCCTATTACGTCCTACATTCTCAAATAAAAACACAACACAACTGCTTGGGGAAAAGACCGGTCACGGTCGCGTTTATTAAACAAATTGAATTCTGCCTAATCTTAGCCAATAATTAGGCAGCTCAAATCAACCTATCACTGAACTTGTAACAAGTTCATTCCAGTTGGTGGCGGCATCTTCTTCTAGCTAACTAACCCCTACTTATTGACGGACAAGGCCCCTCCGATGTCTGCAGCGTGGCACAGGGGTTGCGCACGCTCATTGGCACAGTGAGAGAGATTTCGTTATGGAGAGCTCTTCGGCCTGCAGCTCTTTAAAAGGGGGAGAGGAACCCCTAAGCCGGCACTTAGTGGGCGACACCTCTCCCTGTGTTCGGGCCGTCACTCTGCTCACACTGTACCCGCTCCCAGGGCCTTGCCCGACCACCAGCTAGGGCACAATTTCACCAACCCAGTAAGGCATCCTCTCCAAACGAGTCGTCCAACACGAATGGAGAGGTGGATGACTATCTTACAACCTCGGGCTTATGGGGCTGGTTCAACTAAACCTACACCCGCCGAGGACAGACTTACCCTCAACCTAACTTGCCGCCACATACCTTCTTCCAGGGACGGGTGGGCGGGGAAAGTTCTCCTCGAAGTCTGGAGGCAGGAAGAGGCCGAATCCACTGGAACAGGACCCTATAAAGGCAAGAGGTACACCCTCCCACACATTTGCAACATTGTAGCATACACACACTTCTAGAACCCTCCAGACTTCAAGTCAGCTATCCCTTAATTTTGCTACAGTCCCACTAGAGGGCCTTCCACTTCCATTAGGTTAAAGGGATCGTGTAAATTCTGGTTATAAGTGACTAGCGCCTAGAAATAGTATACCGGCTACACTATAAATAGACCCCCTAACTGGGTCCTACAAGAGAATAAGAACAAATGTGATATAGGAGCGCCAAAGGCTTAGGTATACACCAGGTTACAAATGCAGTTATAAACCGTTAAAGATACCGCTGAGTCCTAATTATCATTGCGTACCACAAACTCAAAAGTACAACGGGCAATGGGGATGAGACAAAACCACTAGATCTTAATATAAAGTGCCATGGACTAAATAAGTATCAAAAATATATTTAATAGATAAATAATCAACCATAAAATCAAAATTAAAGATAAAAACAAAAACAGACCAAATACTACAAATTAAATTTAATGACACTGAATTAATAATGGATAAAAATACATAAATAAATAAAGATTAAAATCAAGCAAAAATGCATAAAAAATATATAGATAATTCAATTAGACCTCCAAGTGGAAGCCACAGCTCTAGTAGAATGTGCTGTAATTCTTTCAGGAGGCTGCTGTCCAGCAGTCTCATAGGCTAACCGTATTATGCTACGAAGCCAAAAGGAGAGAGAGGTAGCCGAAGCTTTTTGACCTCTCCTCTGACCAGAATAAACGACAAACAGGGAAGACGTTTGTCGAAAATCCTTAGTTGCCTGTAGATAAAATTTCAGGGCACGGACTACATTTAGATTGTGTAGCAGACGTTCCTTTTTCGAAGAAGGATTAGGACACAAAGATGGAACCACAATCTCTTGATTGATATTCCTGTTAGTGACCACCTTAGGTAGGAACCCAGGTTTAGTACGCAGAACTACCTTGTCTGAATGAAAAATCAGATAAGGAGAATCACAATGTAAGGCAGATAACTCAGAGACTCTTCGAGCCGAGGAAATCGCCATTAAAAACAGAACTTTCCAAGATAACAACTTGATATCAATGGAATGAAGGGGTTCAAACGGAACCCCCTGTAAAACATTAAGAACTAAGTTCAAACTCCATGGTGGAGCAACAGTTTTAAACACAGGCTTGATCCTAGCTAAAGCCTGACAAAAAGCTTGAACGTCCGGAACTTCTGACAGACGTTTGTGTAAAAGAATGGACAGAGCTGAAATCTGTCCCTTTAAGGAACTAGCGGATAAACCCTTTTCTAAACCTTCTTGTAGAAAAGACAATATCCTCGGAATCCTAACCTTACTCCATGAGTAACTCTTGGATTCGCACCAATATAAGTATTTGCGCCATATCTTATGGTAAATCTTTCTGGTAACAGGCTTCCTAGCCTGTATTAAGGTATCAATAACTGACTCAGAAAAACCAAGTTTTGATAAAATCAAGCGTTCAATTTCCAAGCAGTCAGCTTCAGAGAAATTAGATTTTGATGTTTGAAGGGACCTTGGATCAGAAGGTCCTGTTTCAGAGGTAGCGACCAAGGTGGACAGGATGACATGTCCACTAGATCTGCATACCAAGTCCTGCGTGGCCATGCAGGCGCTATTAGAATCACTGATGCTCTCTCCTGTTTGATTCTGGCAATCAATCGAGGAAGCATCGGGAAGGGTGGAAACACATAAGCCATCCCGAAGGTCCAAGGTGCTGTCAAAGCATCTATCAGAACCGCTCCCGGATCCCTGGATCTGGACCCATAACGAGGAAGCTTGGCGTTCTGTCGAGACGCCATGAGATCTATCTCTGGTTTGCCCCAACGTCGAAGTATTTGGGCAAAGACCTCCGGATGAAGTTCCCACTCCCCCGGATGAAAAGTCTGACGACTTAAGAAATCCGCCTCCCAGTTCTCCACTCCCGGGATGTGGATTGCTGACAGGTGGCAAGAGTGAGACTCTGCCCAGCGAATTATCTTTGATACTTCCATCATTGCTAGGGAGCTTCTTGTCCCTCCCTGATGGTTGATGTAAGCTACAGTCGTGATGTTGTCCGACTGAAACCTGATGAACCCCCGAGTTGTTAACTGGGGCCAAGCCAGAAGGGCATTGAGAACTGCTCTCAATTCCAGAATGTTTATTGGTAGGAGACTCTCCTCCTGATTCCATTGTCCCTGAGCCTTCAGAGAATTCCAGACAGCGCCCCAACCTAGTAGGCTGGCGTCTGTTGTTACAATTGTCCAGTCCGGCCTGCTGAATGGCATCCCCCTGGACAGATGTGGCCGAGAAAGCCACCATAGAAGAGAATTTCTGGTCTCTTGATCCAGATTCAGAGTAGGGGACAAGTCTGAGTAATCCCCATTCCACTGACTTAGCATGCACAATTGCAGCGGTCTGAGATGTAGGCGTGCAAAGGGTACTATGTCCATTGCTGCTACCATTAAGCCGATCACCTCCATGCATTGAGCTACTGACGGGTGTTGAATGGAATGAAGGACACGGCATGCATTTTGAAGCTTTGTTAACCTGTCTTCTGTCAGGTAAATCTTCATTTCTACAGAATCTATAAGAGTCCCCAAGAAGGGAACTCTTGTGAGTGGAAAGAGAGAACTCTTCTTTTCGTTCACCTTCCATCCATGCGACCTTAGAAATGCCAGTACTAACTCTGTATGAGACTTGGCAGTTTGAAAGCTTGAAGCTTGTATCAGAATGTCGTCTAGGTACGGAGCTACCGCAATTCCTTGCGGTCTTAGTACCGCCAGAAGAGCACCCAGAACCTTTGTGAAGATTCTCGGAGCCGTAGCCAATCCGAATGGAAGAGCTACAAACTGGTAATGCCTGTCTAGAAAGGCAAACCTTAGATACCGGTAATGATCTTTGTGAATCGGTATGTGAAGGTAAGCATCCTTTAAATCCACTGTGGTCATGTACTGACCCTTTTGGATCATGGGTAAAATTGTCCGAATAGTTTCCATTTTGAACGATGGAACTCTTAGGAATTTGTTTAGGATCTTTAAATCCAAGATTGGCCTGAAAGTTCCCTCTTTTTTGGGAACCACAAACAGATTTGAGTAAAACCCTTGTCCTTGTTCCGACCGCGGAACCGGATGGATCACTCCCATTAATAAAAGATCTTGTACGCAGCGTAGAAACGCCTCTTTCTTTATTTGGTTTGTTGACAACCTTCACAGATGAAATCTCCCTCTTGGGGGAGAGAATTTGAAGTCTAGAAGGTATCCCTGAGATATGATCTCTAACGCCCAGGGATCCTGGACATCTCTTGCCCAAGCCTGGGCGAAGAGAGAAAGTCTGCCCCCCACTAGATCCGTTCCCGTATCGGGGGCCCTCGATTCATGCTGTCTTAGGGGCAGCAGCAGGTTTCCTGGCCTGCTTGCCCTTGTTCCAGGACTGGTTAGGTCTCCAGCCTTGTCTGTAGCGAGCAACAGCTCCTTCCTGTTTTGGTGCAGAGGAAGTTGATGCTGCTCCTGCTTTGAAATTACGAAAGGAACGAAAATTAGACTGTCTAGCCTTAGGTTTGGCTCTGTCTTGAGGCAGGGCATGGCCTTTACCTCCTGTAATGTCAGCGATAATTTCTTTCAACCCGGGCCCGAATAAGGTCTGCCCTTTGAAAGGTATATTAAGCAATTTAGATTTAGAAGTAACGTCAGCTGACCAGGATTTTAGCCACAGTGCTCTGCGTGCCTGAATGGCGAATCCGGAATTCTTAGCCGTAAGTTTAGTTAAATGTACTACGGCATCTGAAATAAATGAGTTAGCTAACTTAAGGGCTTTAAGCTTGTGTGTAATCTCATCTAATGGAGCTGATTCAAGTGTCTCTTCCAGAGACTCAAACCAAAATGCTGCTGCAGCCGTGACAGGCGCAATGCATGCAAGAGGTTGCAATATAAAACCTTGTTGAACAAACATTTTCTTAAGGTAACCCTCTAACTTTTTATCCATTGGATCTGAAAAGGCACAGCTATCCTCCACCGGGATAGTGGTACGCTTAGCTAAAGTAGAAACTGCTCCCTCCACCTTAGGGACCGTTTGCCATAAGTCCCGTGTGGTGGCGTCTATTGGAAACATCTTTCTAAATATCGGAGGGGGTGAGAACGGCACACCGGGTCTATCCCACTCCTTAGTAACAATTTCAGTAAGTCTCTTAGGTATAGGAAAAACGTCAGTACTCGCCGGTACCGCAAAATATTTATCCAACCTACACATTTTCTCTGGTATTGCAACTGTGTTACAATCATTCAGAGCCGCTAACACCTCCCCTAGTAATACACAGAGGTTTTCCAGCTTAAATTTAAAATTTGAAATATCTGAATCCAGTTTGTTTGGATCAGAACCGTCACCCGCAGAATGAAGCTCTCCGTCCTCATGTTCTGCAAATTGTGACGCAGTGTCTGACATGGCCCTAATATTATCAGCGCACTCTGTTCTCACCCCAGAGTGATCACGCTTACCTCTTAGTTCTGGTAATTTAGCCAAAACTTCAGTCATAACAGTAGCCATATCCTGTAATGTGATTTGTAATGGACGCCCAGATGTACTCGGCGCTACAATATCACGCACCTCCCGAGCGGGAGATGCAGGTACTGACACGTGAGGCGAGTTAGTCGGCATAACTCTCCCCTCGTTGTTTGGTGAAATATGTTCAATTTGTACAGATTGACTTTTATTTAAAGTAGCATCAATACAGTTAGTACATAAATTTCTATTGGGCTCCACTTTGGCTTTAGCACATATAGCACAGATATCTTCCTCTGAATCAGACATGTTTAACACACTAGCAAATAAACTAGCAACTTGGAAATACTTTTCAAGTAATTTACTATAATATGAAAGCGTACTGTGCCTATAAGAAGCACAGAAAAAGTTATGACAGTTGAAAATTAATAAACTGAAAAGTTATAGCATCAAATCTTTGTAAAAAAAAACACAATTTTAGCAAAGGATTGCTCCCATTAGCAAAGGATAACTAACCCTGATAGCAGAAAAAAAAAAAAAAAAAATACAGAAATAAACGTTTTTTTTTATCACAGTCAACTACAATCTCACAGCTCTGCTGTGAGTGATTACCTCCCTCAAAACAAGTTTTGAAGACCCCTGAGTTCTGTAGAGATGAACCGGATCATGCAGGGAAGACAATAAACTTCTGACTGAATTTTTTGATGCGTAGCAAAAGCGCCAAAAAAGGCCCCTCCCCCTCACACATAACAGTGAGAGAGATCAGTAAACTGTCATAAATTAAATAAAACGACTGCCAAGTGGAAAAAAATAGTGCCCAAAACATTTTTTCACCCAGTACCTCAGAAAATTAAACGATTTTACATGCCAGCAAAAAACGTTTAACATTAATAAATTGAGTGTTATTAAAAAGCCTGTTGCTAGTCCCTGCAAATTAGGCTAAAGTTTTATGCATACAGTATAATTCCAGTGAAGTGCCATTCCCCAGAATACTGAAGTGTAAAATATACATACATGACAGCCTGATACCAGTTGCTGCTACTGCATTTAAGGCTGAGTTTACATTATATCGGTATGGCAGAATTTTCTCATCAATTCCATTGTCAGAAAATAATAAGCTGCTACATACCTCTTTGCAGATTAATCTGCCCGCTGTCCCCTGATCTGAAGTTTATCTCTCCTCAGATGGCCGAGAAACAGCAATATGATCTTAACTACTCCGGCTAAAATCATAGAAAAACTCAGGTAGATTCTTCTTCAAATTCTACCAGAGAAGGAATAACACACTCCGGTGCTATTATAAAATAACAAACTTTTGATTGAAGGTATGAAACTAAGTATAATCACCACAGTAGTTGGGTGCAAGAGAATGACTGGTAATGGCAGTTAGGGGAGGAGCTATATAGCAGCTCTGCTGGGTGAATCCTCTTGCACTTCCTGTTGGGGAGGAGTTAATATCCCATAAGTAATGGATGATCCGTGGACTGGATACACTTAACAAGAGAAATCACTGCTGTAGACAAATCCTCTTCCTTTGTCTCCTTTCACGTCCCCTGCACTTTTCAGCGCCTCCACACCGACGCAACTGCTCTCCACCTTCCAGCGAACACTCCATCTTTACAGCAATATTGTACTGCTGCACCTGTACTCCAAGCCTTTGATAGTGGGTGACTGTTGATTTAATATTAACTCACTATCTTTAACTACTTGCTACGTTTGATTTCTTCTCGCCAATGGCTAGTGGGTGAGTGGGAATTTTTAGCCATATATATATATATATATATATATATATATATATAGTCATTTCAGAAAAGTTAAGCACTCACTGGACTTCAGTCATCTGTGTGGTAAACAGTATTTATTGGTGACGTTTCGGGACACAAACAGTCCCTTCCTCTGACAAACAGCAATACAAAATGTCAAACTTTTAAAGGTGAAAAAAGCCCTCCCCTCTGTGAAAAACCAATCACTATAGTCTGCGTGAACAAATTAGAGAGACAAGTCTCTTGATAGGTTTGTGATCAAAAATCAGATAAATTGATTGGACAGAAACCTGTCAATCAAACGTGCATATTCGTTTGGCTTATAAAAGTGAACAAAAGTGTGTTAAAAACAAAGTGCCAGGTCAGCAAATGGTAGAAAGCATATATAGACAACAAAGGGTATCAATATAAATGTTTGAATGAGGCACGGTTGGCGCAAGAATTGCATATTACACCAACCAATAGAATTAATCAATGCAAAAGGTATGTGCCCGGGCAGCCAATCACACTCATTGTCAGCCGGAGGGTAAAATGAGTCACCATTAATCGACTCCACCTACTGGCTTATCCGTGTAACATAGTTTAACTGCATCAGACCATCTATGTCAATCAGGTTGTATATCCAATTATAGATCTTAGCCTATACAACGGGCTCTCACATTTATGTACCCAAATAAAGGATTACCGGTCACTCACAGAACCCCAAAGCCATTATATCAGTATGTCAGTAAATGCACGCCGGAAACAAAGTGATGTCACCATGACTACCGGGAGCGTACCCATGTCACGCTCGCCACAATACCGCATTATACCCACATCACTAATAAGCAGAGAGAATCTCGCTGTCCACTATACATGTCAGGCCAGTGTTTGTTTTCTTCTGTGCGTAACCGGCCAATGATATATCAGTGTGGAGACACACACCGCCGGTCCACCAATCATACGTATTGTTGACTCGCTACTATGGTAACGCATCACTAGCCTAGTCTACAATCAACGGGTGTTATCGAGTGAAGCCACACACCACTGTGTAACCAATCGTGTGCTACCAAATATTCATGCACGCCCATATCTAACACAGTATAACTGTCTATTAAAAGAATCATCTGTCTCCATTAGTTAAGAGCTGCTGCGGCACCATATCGCACAATGTATTACTTTAACAAACAAAACACAACAAGTAGGAATGACTGACCTAGTACTACTCGTGCATTTACTGTTTAGTCATTTCAGCAATATTATGTGTTAAATAAAATTAAATTTAAACGTGACCTATAGTGTGTGATTCACAAATATAGATCCCCTATGTATATATATACAAAATTAATATAAACAATGAAGAGTGCCCTAAACAATCATTTGGAGCATATTTATGCTACCAACCGATAAGCCCTAACCATGTTATATCATAGATCATGGGTCACAACCCATCCCTTTATCCTCATAAAATTGTCATGCGGCTATCTCATTATTTAAAATAAAAAAATAAAAATAAAGATAAAAAATAAATGCTAATGTACCCCAGTGTCAAATAAAGGTAAAAAGTGAAATCCTTAATTAGTAAACCCTCACAGTGTGTAGATCCAACCAGGATCCTAAACACACTAAACCATAATAATCATAATAGTAATTCTTATCATCGAAAAATCACCCCAACCTTAAAGTGTAAAGAAATAACACCTAATCAAATCAACAGAAAACACATTGGTTAACTTTAACCATGATACTGAAACAAATGGAATTGGTCGTGAGTGTGCAATTCCATGCCCATCCGGCCAATCACTCTTGTGATTATAACTTAACCATTTGCTGACCAGGAACTACTTGTAGAATAAAAACAAAATACACAAACGAACAAATTAAAAACAATAGTAACCTATTGTAATCATTATGAAAATACCCATTGAACATCTTATTAATATCTTAACATCAAAGGACCAAATTAAGTAACCAACTAGATATATTAGTTAATATTTATGAAATGAAGGCAAAAACTACATCAAATAAGGACACGTGGACTCTCACTGACATCTGTAGATCATGGACTCCCATAATAAAAAATGGATCAGTGTGCTCCCATCAAAGGTAACATTGCCATCCTGTATGGACGTTGAGGCCTCTTGGTTGTAATGTCCCCAATTCAAACATCCATCTGGCTTCTTTCTTTAGGAGGATTGTCGCCCTATCACCTCCTCTCTTTAGTTTAGGAACATGGTCAATAATCCGGAACCTCATATCCGTGACCGTATGTCCAGCTTCTAGAAAATGGCGAGCTACCGGTTGGTCTGATTTGCCACTGTGAATTGCAGATCTAATGCTGGACCGGTGGTTTGCCATCCTAGTCCTGGCATCGTCTGTCGTCTTGCCGGTATAGTATTTGCCACATGGACAATTCAGAAGATATACGATATAGGTAGTGGTACAGGTCACTATATGTTTAATTTTGTATTTCTTTCTGCGTTCTGGATGCTGAAAATATGGCCCCGCTATCATTGAATTACATGTAACGCATCCAAGGCATCTATAACATCCAGCTTTCTTACTGAGCCAAGTGGTTTGTGTGTCTTCAGTGATATCTGTCTTCATCAGCAGATCTCTGAGGCTCCGTCCTCTTCTATAGCCTATTCGTGGCGCCTGCCATTTATTGAAAGGTAACTTTGGATCAGCCTCCAGTAGTTTCCATTCTTCCTTTAGAGATTGGGTGATTCGGTTCTTGTCTGGTGTATAGGTGGTTACAAACGTCATTTGGGGTGACTTACGATTATCCACCGTATTGTTCCTTGTAGGTGAAATGGCCAATGCGCGCATTTCGGTAAGCACCTTCTGGCTGTATCCCCTTTCCTTGAACCTTTGTGTCATTTCTTCAAGTTGGGTTACACATCTCTCATTTTCAGTATTATTCCTGATCACACGTTGGTACTGTGCCTTTGGGATGTTCTTGATTAGACTGGGTTGATGGCAACTGCGTGCATGTAAAGTTGAATTTCGATCAGTTGTCTTCCTATATAAGGTAGTTCCCAACTTGGTGCCATTCTTGAAAACCCGAACATCTAAATAATCTACAACCTCGTTGCTGGCAGTGTGACTGAATCTGATGGTACTGTCGATCTCATTGAGAGTCCGAATCCATGTGTCCAGTGTATTTGGATCATCTTGCCATATCAGAAACAAGTCGTCAATATAGCGACAGTAATATTTTATTTCTGGTTTTTCAAATATCTTCAACACATTGGTCTCATAATCAGCCATAAAGAGATTGGCCAGTGATGGGGCCACATTGGACCCCATCGCTGTGCCAGAGATTTGCAGATAATAGGTCTTATCGAACCGAAAGTAATTTTTAGAAAGGCATATATCGAGGAGTGTGATTAGTACCTCCTCAGAAGGACCAACATATGGTACCTGTCTTAGACACTTGGCCACAGCTGCTATACCCGATGTGTGTGGTATAACAGTATACAGGCTTGACACATCCAATGTGGCCATAATGTCAGTTGGTTTCATATCTGTGATCCGTAGTATATGGGATATAAAATCTGTGGAGTCCCGGATATATGATTTTTGTTGCTTCACCCACGGTTGTAGGAAGGAATCTACATACTCAGCCAGTGGTTGGAGCAGTGAGCCCCTGGCCGACACAATTGGCCTACCAGGGGGGTTCTTACTATCCTTATGGACCTTGGGAAGTGTGTATAGTATGGGAACCACTGGAAAGTCCCGTTTCAAAAAGCCATAATGATTCTGTGTGAGCTGACCCTCAGTAAGCCATTGTTGTAAGATGGCATCGATTTTCTTTTTGAGTGCACCCGTAGGGTCACTCAGGAGAGGTTTATATGTTTTTAGGTCAGATAGTTGTCTTAGAATTTCTGCCTTGTAGTCCCTAGTGTTCATGACTACTATACCCCCGCCTTTGTCCGCGGGGCGTATAACGATGGAGGAATCTTTCTGTAATGAACATATGGAGAGTCTTTCATCTTTAGATAAGTTGTCACACCCCCGATGTGTAGGTCTTTTAGGAATCTGTTCCGTTAGGAATTGGGTGACTGTCTGGATAGTAGCATTGTTGGAATGTGGGTCAAATTTCCCTTTTGGTTTGAATCTATCCATGACATCAATTTCATCACTTTCAGTGCCAAAATATTCCTTTAGCCTGAGGTTTCTTCCATACTTCTGAATATCTATATATAAATCAAAGTTGTCTTTCTTCGTGACTGGTACAAATGACAGTCCTTTGTTAAGCAGGCTCATTTCTGCCTCATTTAATGTACGGTCACTGATGTTAAACACCATGTTAGTAGTTACCTCCGTAGTGGAGGGCGGCGGGCAGTGCCCCCCCCTCCTCGTGTGCGGCCTCTTCCTCGACCTAAAAAACGGTTTCCTGAGCTGGGTGGTAATGTAGTAATTGTATTCTTGGGATTATCCCACTGTTGATATTCATGGCCCCCTCTGGAGCGTGTGGTGACACCTCTTGAGGATCCTTCAATGGCTACTTGGTCATTATCAGGATCAGTGCTGTCCCCTGAACTCGAATCGACCGTAGTCATGCTCTTTTTTGTGAATCTCCTTTCACGACGAGGACGAAACGCCCGTCTGTCTTCCGGTGCCATCATCCATCTATAGATGCTTTTATATGTATAGTCCTGGTTCACCGTCTGGAGTTTCCTATTCTTGAACGCTATCAGTTCTTGTTTGTAGGTTTTCACTTGGATCTCAAGTTTACTTAACCAATCTGTATTTGTATCAACCCTTAAAGTGGGTAGTTTCTCTGTTTCATATATAGTAATTTCCGTCTTGACCTCTTTAAGAAGCCGACCAACCTCCCTTATGACTAAAAGCATGAGATCAAAGGAGCACTTATTAAGAATTTTGCACCAATTGATGCAAAATTCAGTGTTGGATCGACCAATGGTCGGCACATTTCTAATTCTGAACCCTCTGGGGATCATGCGTCGTTTGTGGTAATCGGATAAGTATGTCCCATGTAGATTCAAATCCACTTCTCTCTGTTTCAATTTAATTAAGGTGTTGTATATTGATTGGTACGACTCCTCCACTTGCTGTTCTTCTATGGAGCCAAAACGGATGCTTTCAGCATCTTCATCCGTGAATGTGAAGATATCTTCATATCTGTCCTCTGATGTGATAGTGGGTATATCACTAGTAGCAGATTCTGTGGAAGTCATTTTGACTGTAATATAAGGGGAAGGAATTCCAAGATAACCCCTGTGTGGGTGCACTGCACAAAGTGTATTTCAAGAATTTTTTGTTGTGAGTGTGTGCACTCTCACCATCTGTCAACAGCTGCCAGGGTGCTTTAAGGTATAATAGTCATTTCAGAAAAGTTAAGCACTCACTGGACTTCAGTCATCTGTGTGGTAAACAGTATTTATTGGTGACGTTTCGGGACACAAACAGTCCCTTCCTCTGACAAACAGCAATACAAAATGTCAAACTTTTAAAGGTGAAAAAAGCCCTCCCCTCTGTGAAAAACCAATCACTATAGTCTGCGTGAACAAATTAGAGAGACAAGTCTCTTGATAGGTTTGTGATCAAAAATCAGATAAATTGATTGGACAGAAACCTGTCAATCAAACGTGCATATTCGTTTGGCTTATAAAAGTGAACAAAAGTGTGTTAAAAACAAAGTGCCAGGTCAGCAAATGGTAGAAAGCATATATAGACAACAAAGGGTATCAATATAAATGTTTGAATGAGGCACGGTTGGCGCAAGAATTGCATATTACACCAACCAATAGAATTAATCAATGCAAAAGGTATGTGCCCGGGCAGCCAATCACACTCATTGTCAGCCGGAGGGTAAAATGAGTCACCATTAATCGACTCCACCTACTGGCTTATCCGTGTAACATAGTTTAACTGCATCAGACCATCTATGTCAATCAGGTTGTATATCCAATTATAGATCTTAGCCTATACAACGGGCTCTCACATTTATGTACCCAAATAAAGGATTACCGGTCACTCACAGAACCCCAAAGCCATTATATCAGTATGTCAGTAAATGCACGCCGGAAACAAAGTGATGTCACCATGACTACCGGGAGCGTACCCATGTCACGCTCGCCACAATACCGCATTATACCCACATCACTAATAAGCAGAGAGAATCTCGCTGTCCACTATACATGTCAGGCCAGTGTTTGTTTTCTTCTGTGCGTAACCGGCCAATGATATATCAGTGTGGAGACACACACCGCCGGTCCACCAATCATACGTATTGTTGACTCGCTACTATGGTAACGCATCACTAGCCTAGTCTACAATCAACGGGTGTTATCGAGTGAAGCCACACACCACTGTGTAACCAATCGTGTGCTACCAAATATTCATGCACGCCCATATCTAACACAGTATAACTGTCTATTAAAAGAATCATCTGTCATTGGCCGGTTACGCACAGAAGAAAACAAACACTGGCCTGACATGTATAGTGGACAGCGAGATTCTCTCTGCTTATTAGTGATGTGGGTATAATGCGGTATTGTGGCGAGCGTGACATGGGTACGCTCCCGGTAGTCATGGTGACATCACTTTGTTTCCGGCGTGCATTTACTGACATACTGATATAATGGCTTTGGGGTTCTGTGAGTGACCGGTAATCCTTTATTTGGGTACATAAATGTGAGAGCCCGTTGTATAGGCTAAGATCTATAATTGGATATACAACCTGATTGACATAGATGGTCTGATGCAGTTAAACTATGTTACACGGATAAGCCAGTAGGTGGAGTCGATTAATGGTGACTCATTTTACCCTCCGGCTGACAATGAGTGTGATTGGCTGCCCGGGCACATACCTTTTGCATTGATTAATTCTATTGGTTGGTGTAATATGCAATTCTTGCGCCAACCGTGCCTCATTCAAACATTTATATTGATACCCTTTGTTGTCTATATATGCTTTCTACCATTTGCTGACCTGGCACTTTGTTTTTAACACACTTTTGTTCACTTTTATAAGCCAAACGAATATGCACGTTTGATTGACAGGTTTCTGTCCAATCAATTTATCTGATTTTTGATCACAAACCTATCAAGAGACTTGTCTCTCTAATTTGTTCACGCAGACTATAGTGATTGGTTTTTCACAGAGGGGAGGGCTTTTTTCACCTTTAAAAGTTTGACATTTTGTATTGCTGTTTGTCAGAGGAAGGGACTGTTTGTGTCCCGAAACGTCACCAATAAATACTGTTTACCACACAGATGACTGAAGTCCAGTGAGTGCTTAACTTTTCTGAAATGACTATTATACCTTAAAGCACCCTGGCAGCTGTTGACAGATGGTGAGAGTGCACACACTCACAACAAAAAATTCTTGAAATACACTTTGTGCAGTGCACCCACACAGGGGTTATCTTGGAATTCCTTCCCCTTATATTACAGTCAAAATGACTTCCACAGAATCTGCTACTAGTGATATACCCACTATCACATCAGAGGACAGATATGAAGATATCTTCACATTCACGGATGAAGATGCTGAAAGCATCCGTTTTGGCTCCATAGAAGAACAGCAAGTGGAGGAGTCGTACCAATCAATATACAACACCTTAATTAAATTGAAACAGAGAGAAGTGGATTTGAATCTACATGGGACATACTTATCCGATTACCACAAACGACGCATGATCCCCAGAGGGTTCAGAATTAGAAATGTGCCGACCATTGGTCGATCCAACACTGAATTTTGCATCAATTGGTGCAAAATTCTTAATAAGTGCTCCTTTGATCTCATGCTTTTAGTCATAAGGGAGGTTGGTCGGCTTCTTAAAGAGGTCAAGACGGAAATTACTATATATGAAACAGAGAAACTACCCACTTTAAGGGTTGATACAAATACAGATTGGTTAAGTAAACTTGAGATCCAAGTGAAAACCTACAAACAAGAACTGATAGCGTTCAAGAATAGGAAACTCCAGACGGTGAACCAGGACTATACATATAAAAGCATCTATAGATGGATGATGGCACCGGAAGACAGACGGGCGTTTCGTCCTCGTCGTGAAAGGAGATTCACAAAAAAGAGCATGACTACGGTCGATTCGAGTTCAGGGGACAGCACTGATCCTGATAATGACCAAGTAGCCATTGAAGGATCCTCAAGAGGTGTCACCACACGCTCCAGAGGGGGCCATGAATATCAACAGTGGGATAATCCCAAGAATACAATTACTACATTACCACCCAGCTCAGGAAACCGTTTTTTAGGTCGAGGAAGAGGCCGCACACGAGGAGGGGGGGGCACTGCCCGCCGCCCTCCACTACGGAGGTAACTACTAACATGGTGTTTAACATCAGTGACCGTACATTAAATGAGGCAGAAATGAGCCTGCTTAACAAAGGACTGTCATTTGTACCAGTCACGAAGAAAGACAACTTTGATTTATATATAGATATTCAGAAGTATGGAAGAAACCTCAGGCTAAAGGAATATTTTGGCACTGAAAGTGATGAAATTGATGTCATGGATAGATTCAAACCAAAAGGGAAATTTGACCCACATTCCAACAATGCTACTATCCAGACAGTCACCCAATTCCTAACGGAACAGATTCCTAAAAGACCTACACATCGGGGGTGTGACAACTTATCTAAAGATGAAAGACTCTCCATATGTTCATTACAGAAAGATTCCTCCATCGTTATACGCCCCGCGGACAAAGGCGGGGGTATAGTAGTCATGAACACTAGGGACTACAAGGCAGAAATTCTAAGACAACTATCTGACCTAAAAACATATAAACCTCTCCTGAGTGACCCTACGGGTGCACTCAAAAAGAAAATCGATGCCATCTTACAACAATGGCTTACTGAGGGTCAGCTCACACAGAATCATTATGGCTTTTTGAAACGGGACTTTCCAGTGGTTCCCATACTATACACACTTCCCAAGGTCCATAAGGATAGTAAGAACCCCCCTGGTAGGCCAATTGTGTCGGCCAGGGGCTCACTGCTCCAACCACTGGCTGAGTATGTAGATTCCTTCCTACAACCGTGGGTGAAGCAACAAAAATCATATATCCGGGACTCCACAGATTTTATATCCCATATACTACGGATCACAGATATGAAACCAACTGACATTATGGCCACATTGGATGTGTCAAGCCTGTATACTGTTATACCACACACATCGGGTATAGCAGCTGTGGCCAAGTGTCTAAGACAGGTACCATATGTTGGTCCTTCTGAGGAGGTACTAATCACACTCCTCGATATATGCCTTTCTAAAAATTACTTTCGGTTCGATAAGACCTATTATCTGCAAATCTCTGGCACAGCGATGGGGTCCAATGTGGCCCCATCACTGGCCAATCTCTTTATGGCTGATTATGAGACCAATGTGTTGAAGATATTTGAAAAACCAGAAATAAAATATTACTGTCGCTATATTGACGACTTGTTTCTGATATGGCAAGATGATCCAAATACACTGGACACATGGATTCGGATTCTCAATGAGATCGACAGTACCATCAGATTCAGTCACACTGCCAGCAACGAGGTTGTAGATTATTTAGATGTTCGGGTTTTCAAGAATGGCACCAAGTTGGGAACTACCTTATATAGGAAGACAACTGATCGAAATTCAACTTTACATGCACGCAGTTGCCATCAACCCAGTCTAATCAAGAAATCCCAAAGGCACAGTACCAACGTGTGATCAGGAATAATACTGAAAATGAGAGATGTGTAACCCAACTTGAAGAAATGACACAAAGGTTCAAGGAAAGGGGATACAGCCAGAAGGTGCTTACCGAAATGCGCGCATTGGCCATTTCACCTACAAGGAACAATACGGTGGATAATCGTAAGTCACCCCAAATGACGTTTGTAACCACCTATACACCAGACAAGAACCGAATCACCCAATCTCTAAAGGAAGAATGGAAACTACTGGAGGCTGATCCAAAGTTACCTTTCAATAAATGGCAGGCGCCACGAATAGGCTATAGAAGAGGACGGAGCCTCAGAGATCTGCTGATGAAGACAGATATCACTGAAGACACACAAACCACTTGGCTCAGTAAGAAAGCTGGATGTTATAGATGCCTTGGATGCGTTACATGTAATTCAATGATAGCGGGGCCATATTTTCAGCATCCAGAACGCAGAAAGAAATACAAAATTAAACATATAGTGACCTGTACCACTACCTATATCGTATATCTTCTGAATTGTCCATGTGGCAAATACTATACCGGCAAGACGACAGACGATGCCAGGACTAGGATGGCAAACCACCGGTCCAGCATTAGATCTGCAATTCACAGTGGCAAATCAGACCAACCGGTAGCTCGCCATTTTCTAGAAGCTGGACATACGGTCACGGATATGAGGTTCCGGATTATTGACCATGTTCCTAAACTAAAGAGAGGAGGTGATAGGGCGACAATCCTCCTAAAGAAAGAAGCCAGATGGATGTTTGAATTGGGGACATTACAACCAAGAGGCCTCAACGTCCATACAGGATGGCAATGTTACCTTTGATGGGAGCACACTGATCCATTTTTTATTATGGGAGTCCATGATCTACAGATGTCAGTGAGAGTCCACGTGTCCTTATTTGATGTAGTTTTTGCCTTCATTTCATAAATATTAACTAATATATCTAGTTGGTTACTTAATTTGGTCCTTTGATGTTAAGATATTAATAAGATGTTCAATGGGTATTTTCATAATGATTACAATAGGTTACTATTGTTTTTAATTTGTTCGTTTGTGTATTTTGTTTTTATTCTACAAGTAGTTCCTGGTCAGCAAATGGTTAAGTTATAATCACAAGAGTGATTGGCCGGATGGGCATGGAATTGCACACTCACGACCAATTCCATTTGTTTCAGTATCATGGTTAAAGTTAACCAATGTGTTTTCTGTTGATTTGATTAGGTGTTATTTCTTTACACTTTAAGGTTGGGGTGATTTTTCGATGATAAGAATTACTATTATGATTATTATGGTTTAGTGTGTTTAGGATCCTGGTTGGATCTACACACTGTGAGGGTTTACTAATTAAGGATTTCACTTTTTACCTTTATTTGACACTGGGGTACATTAGCATTTATTTTTTATCTTTATTTTTATTTTTTTATTTTAAATAATGAGATAGCCGCATGACAATTTTATGAGGATAAAGGGATGGGTTGTGACCCATGATCTATGATATAACATGGTTAGGGCTTATCGGTTGGTAGCATAAATATGCTCCAAATGATTGTTTAGGGCACTCTTCATTGTTTATATTAATTTTGTATATATATACATAGGGGATCTATATTTGTGAATCACACACTATAGGTCACGTTTAAATTTAATTTTATTTAACACATAATATTGCTGAAATGACTAAACAGTAAATGCACGAGTAGTACTAGGTCAGTCATTCCTACTTGTTGTGTTTTGTTTGTTAAAGTAATACATTGTGCGATATGGTGCCGCAGCAGCTCTTAACTAATGGAGACAGATGATTCTTTTAATAGACAGTTATACTGTGTTAGATATGGGCGTGCATGAATATTTGGTAGCACACGATTGGTTACACAGTGGTGTGTGGCTTCACTCGATAACACCCGTTGATTGTAGACTAGGCTAGTGATGCGTTACCATAGTAGCGAGTCAACAATACGTATGATTGGTGGACCGGCGGTGTGTGTCTCCACACTGATATATCATTGGCCGGTTACGCACAGAAGAAAACAAACACTGGCCTGACATGTATAGTGGACAGCGAGATTCTCTCTGCTTATTAATGATGTGGGTATAATGCGGTATTGTGGCGAGCGTGACATGGGTACGCTCCCGGTAGTCATGGTGACATCACTTTGTTTCCGGCGTGCATTTACTGACATACTGATATAATGGCTTTGGGGTTCTGTGAGTGACCGGTAATCCTTTATTTGGGTACATAAATGTGAGAGCCCGTTGTATAGGCTAAGATCTATAATTGGATATACAACCTGATTGACATAGATGGTCTGATGCAGTTAAACTATGTTACACGGATAAGCCAGTAGGTGGAGTCGATTAATGGTGACTCATTTTACCCTCCGGCTGACAATGAGTGTGATTGGCTGCCCGGGCACATACCTTTTGCATTGATTAATTCTATTGGTTGGTGTAATATGCAATTCTTGCGCCAACCGTGCCTCATTCAAACATTTATATTGATACCCTTTGTTGTCTATATATGCTTTCTACCATTTGCTGACCTGGCACTTTGTTTTTAACACACTTTTGTTCACTTTTATAAGCCAAACGAATATGCACGTTTGATTGACAGGTTTCTGTCCAATCAATTTATCTGATTTTTGATCACAAACCTATCAAGAGACTTGTCTCTCTAATTTGTTCACGCAGACTATAGTGATTGGTTTTTCACAGAGGGGAGGGCTTTTTTCACCTTTAAAAGTTTGACATTTTGTATTGCTGTTTGTCAGAGGAAGGGACTGTTTGTGTCCCGAAACGTCACCAATAAATACTGTTTACCACACAGATGACTGAAGTCCAGTGAGTGCTTAACTTTTCTGAAATGACTATTATACCTTAAAGCACCCTGGCAGCTGTTGACAGATGGTGAGAGTGCACACACTCACAACAAAAAATTCTTGATATATATATATATATATATATATATATATATATATATATATATATACTGTATAAAGTAACCAGCCAGGTAAGAATTGAATGTATTGCCTTTTAGCAGCATGTTCAGTTGCTAAACACCTGGGGGGTTTTTTTGTTTTGTTTTGTTCTTATATCAGTGCTCCAAGAGTCAAAGTCTTAATGGTGTCTTATGTCATATTGGTCCCAGGGGGAAGAAATTAGATTTAAATGATATAATAACTGGTTATTGTCTATGTTAAATGATAGACAACAATTAAGACAGTAATCGTCTTGAGATTTCTATACAAAATGTTTAGTTACGTGTTGTAAAACCACTTTGCAATTTTTTTTATTTATTTTGCCCTTTTCATGTAATTTAGCTTTTAATATTGAGCAATTTCTAAGTCTCAGAACTTGAAAGACATCTGCATGTTGCAGTAAAAAGGTGTTAATTTATAATAAAAACATTAAAACTTAGCTTGTATATTTTTCTATAGCAGCACAATATAAATGTCTTGTAATTACAGTGTGTTTACTGTCACTTTAAGAAACAAATTGGTTGATTGATTGCATATGAGCTAAACAAAGAGAAGGGGCAATATGTTTTGAGCATAAATAAAGATAGTGGGAGCAAATCTGGATATTGGCCTTTGTGAAAACAGATTGCTATGCAGATGATGTCACGAGTCTCATATCATAATACTGATTGAAAACAGATTTCTTTTTATGCAAAATAGCTATAAAAAAGGCCTCATTTCACACAATGAAATATGTTCCTTCTGGTTATTCCTTGGATAAGGGAACCAAGATCCCTTTTACAAAATTATTATTGAACAGGTGGTGCTTTTCAACAATTTACTTAGGGCCTCCACTTCAGGTTCCAATAATAACTGACTGCACATTTTCTTTTCTAACTTTCTCATGATGAACAGTTTAAAAAATAAACAGGAAAAGAAAATGCTGCAGCTAACTAGTGTATAAAAAGCTGAAATAGTACTAGCCTTACAGGAAAGCTTCTTAATCTGAGTGAACAGAGGAACATGACTGACAATAGCACATACCAGTATTTAGAATAGAGTTAAATGACCAGTAAATACAGTTGATTTGCACAATCAATAAATGCACGATAAAAAGACAATGCAATAGCACATAAGGGCCGATTTACCAAGTGGTCAATCGGCCCCAATGCAGCTGTTTCCGCCCAACCCTTTAGACTCGCAGGAAACAGCAGTTAAGAAGCAGCAGTCTTAAGACCGCTGTTTCTTAACTGGTCTGCTGCCTCTGAGGCGGCGAACAGCAATCAGCCCTATCGAATACGATTGGGTTGATTGACACCACCTGATAGCGTCCGACAGCACCCCCAATGCTAAATACAATGCGTATGCTGTCGGCATTCAGCGATGTCCACCCGACATATGATAAATCGGCCCCATTTTCTGAACTTCAAATAAATCATAGATTTTTTTCTAACAAATTTCAGTTATGTCTATTTCCACTTCCCCTGTATCATGTGACAGTCATCAGCCAATCATAAATGCATATACCTATATTCAATTAATTTTTGCACATGCTCAGTAGGAGTTGGTGACTCAAAAAGTGTAAATATAAAAAGAGTGTGCACATTTGCTAATGAAAGTAAATTGGAAAGTTGTATAAAATTGCTGCTCTATCTGAATCATGAAAGTTTAATTTTGACTTGAGTGTCCCTTTAAGGGGTAAATGTTATAAATAATAAAACAAATTATACACAACTGGAAATCACAATCTATTCAAATTAATTTGTTGCACTGACAAATGAACAAAACAAAATCATTAAAGTACACACATAGGAGCCGATTTATCATGAGTCTGGCAGACGTGATCCACTGTAGCGGTGGATTTTAAGACCGCTGCTTCTTAACTCCTGTTTCCGGCAAGTCTGAATGCTCGCACGGAAACAGATGTATTTGGCCCCATTCGGGTCATGATAAATCGGCCCCATAAATTTGGTACCTGATAAACCGGGTTAAGGACAACTGAAGCCAAGCCATCAGAGCATTAAAAATTGCTCTCAACTCCAATATATTTATGTGAAGAGCAGACTCTTTTCGAGTCCAGAGTTCCTGCACCTTCAATGAGTCCCAGACTGCTCCCCAGCACAGCAGGCTGGCATCCATGGTCACAATGACCCAGGATGTCCCTGAGACAGATGTTCCTGAGAAAGCCACCACAGGAGAGAGTCTCTTTTCAACTGATCTAAATCTATCCTCTGAGACAAATTTGTTTAGTCCCTGTTCCATTGACTGAGCATGCATAACTGCAGAGCTCTCAAATGGAAACGAGCAAAGGGAATGATGTCCATGGTAGCAACCATCAGACCAATTACCTCCATGCATAGAGCCACGGATGGTCAAACAGTAGACTGTAGAGAGAGGCAAGATGAAAGAATTTTTGCCTTTCTGACCTCCATCAGAAATATTTTCATCAATAGGGAATCTATTATAGTCCCTAAGAAAACCACCCTTGTAGCTGGAACCAAGGAACTCTTTTCCAGATTCACCTTCCATCCGTGGGAACGTATAAAAGACAAAAAGATCTCTGTGTGAGATTTTGCTTGTTGAAAAGATGGCGCCTGAACCAGAATGTCGTCCAGATAGAGCGCCACAGCAATTCCCGAAACCGAATAACTGCCAAAAGAGCCCTCAGAACCTTTGAGAAAATTCTGGGAGCTGTGGCAAAACCAAATGGAAGGGCCACAAACTGAAAGTGTGCATTCAGAAAGGCAAATCTCAGAAAATTGTGATGATCCCTGTGAATAGGAACATGAAGGTACGCATCCTTCATGTCTATGGTCGTCAAGAACTGACCCTCTTGCACTGAAGTAAGTATGGAACGTATAGTCTCCATCTTGATGGCCGGTACTCTGAGAAACTTGTTTAGACACTAAAGGTCTAGAATAGGTCAGAAAGTTCCCTCTTTTTGGGAACCACGAACAGATTGGAATAGAAACCTAGACCCTGTTCCTGAACTGGAACAGGAACTATCATTCACAGGGAGGAAAGATCCTGTACACATTTCAAGAACGCCTCTCTTTTTATCTTGTCTGCAGATAATCTTGAAAGGTGAAACCTGCCCCTGGGAGGAAAAGTCTTGAATTCCAACTTGTAACCCTGAGATACTATGTCCACGGCCCAGGGATTCAGGACATCTCGTACCCATGCATGGGAAAATTGTGAAAGTCTGCCCCCCCACTTGATCCTCTCCCGGTTCGGGGGCAAACCCTTCATGCTGATTTAGAGTCAGCTGCGGGTTTCTTTGATTGCTTCCCCTTATTCCAAGACTGATTGGGTTTCCAAGAAGGCTTGGACTGTTCCTGCTTGGAAGAGGAAGGCTTACCTCTGAAGTTACAAAAGGAATGAAAATTACTCTGACGTCCTTTCGTCCTATTCTTCTTATCTTGCTGAAGAAAAGATCCTTTACCACCCGTGATATCGGAAATAATCTCCGCCAGACCGGGTCCAAACAAGGTCTTCCCCTTGTAAGGAATCACCAAAAGCTTGGACTTAGATGAAACATCCGCTGACCAAGATTTCAGCCACAAGGCTCTGCACGCTAATACAGCGAAACCAGATATTTTGGCTCCCAATTTAATAACCTGCAACGACGAGACAGTAATAAAGGAATTGGCTAACTTAAGAGCCTTAATCCTTTCCTGGATCTCATCCAAGGGACTCTCCACCTGAAGAAACTCAGACAATGTGTTGAACCAATAGGCTGCCACACTTGTCACAGTAGCAATACACACCGCAGGTTGCCATTGGAGACCTTGGTGAACATACTTCTTTTTTTAAATAAGCCTCCAGGTTTATGTCCATTGGATCTTTAAAGGAGCAGCTATCCTCAATAGGAATAGTAGTTCTCTTAGCCATAGTAGAATTGCCCCTTCCACTTTGGGCACCATTTGCCACGACTCCTTACTGGACTCCGCCTCAGGAAACTTCTTTTTAAAGTCAGGAGACAGGGAAAAAGGAATCCCAGGTGTCTCCCATTCCTGTGCAATAATTTCCGTAGCACGGTCTAGCACAGGAAACACCTCCACAGTACTAGATTTCCTAGGGTTTACAACGACAGGGGTATCGGAGTCATCCAAGGTAGCCAAAACTTCCTTTAACACACAGAGTTGTTCAAGCTTAAATCTGAAGGATACAACTTCAGCCTCAGATAAAGGAATTACACTGTCTGAATCTGATATTTCACCCTCAGAGGCTACCAACTTATCTTCCTCTTCAGACTTATGAGAACCAGAAACCTTTCTATCGGAATCTATAAGTTTCCTCTTGCATTTTCCCTGTAGCATGGGAATAGCAGCTAATGTCGCAGATACCGCAGAAGATACCTGGGCAGCAATTTCTGCTTGCAAATAGACTCCTCCAGGAGATTGAGAGGAACTGCAGGGCACTGCATGTGATGCCATTAAGGCTTGGGACGATGGAGGAGAATGCTGTGGCATTGCCTGAACAGCATCATCCTGAGAGAATGGTGGCTCAGAGGCAAAAATACTATCTTTATGTAATGAAGTCCTCTCTATGCATGAGAAACAGAAAGGCAGGGGAGGTTCAACCTGGTTATCCAAGCAAAGTTTTCATTGAACTATAGAAACAATTTCCTGATCCTTAATTGTAATAAAAAATAAAAATTATATATTTTTTTTAATTATCAAAAAGAATTAATCCAACACTGTCCCTTTAAGAAATGCGCTCACCATGGACACTCTGTGTACTCCTAACTCCAATAAGGTAGCGTAAACTAATACCCAATTATGAGAAAAAACAGAAAACTGCTTGTAAATTAACAGGGAAAGAAAGGAGCAGTAAATATGATCAAACCTCTACACCTCAGCGTATAGCTGAGGTGCCTAACTGCCCCTTTTGACCAACTGAGTCACAACTGCTAAGCGATACTCAAAAACACAGCCGCTATGGTCTCTGCTGACAGCCTCTTAAACAGATCCGCCTCCCTCACTAAAATGTGTTCTTAGTGACTGGGGTGGAGCAAAGCGGCCATAAGTGAGAAAAAGTCAGCACGAGCTGACCATCGCAACTGCACCTTCTAGGCACACTAACATTCAATGAATCATAGGTACATTTGTCCCAGACCCAGTAACCCCTGAGCCACCAAATGGAAATAAACATATAAAAATGTAATTTCCCTTCTCTTGTCACAGTCCAAGTGCCTGCACACTGCCAAATAACTCCTGAACTCAGGATGTTGTCCCAATATATGTGCAGTTTACAAATTAACCCTTTAGTGCCAGTGACTCTTCCCAGAAGATAAAATATGGCACTTACCTGCACCTCTAACTGTCCGGCAGGAGGACAGATCACCCGGCATATGAGGAAGCCACTCCTCACAGAGACCTGTGAAAAAAAGAAAGGACAGAGTAAATCTACTCTGGCTTTCTATACAGGGGCAGTAATATGTTAGGAAAATGCAGTGAGGCCCACCCCACAAGTTCCTAACTGCTTAAAAGTCACCACTGCCCTACTGAAGAGACTAACGTGGAGTATGGCTAAACCCAATCTTGAAAAGAAAGATCAGAGCAAACCTACTCTGGCTTTCAAAATAATAAAATCTTGATTAAAGTGAAATAAATTAAATCTTCTTCAGACACCAAAACTTTACCTCCTCCATGCACCAAAGGCAAAGAGAATGACTGGGGTTTCTGGGAAGGGAAGTGATACTTAAAGGGACTTTCCAGTGAAAATATAAATGCACATAGATGAATTACATCTTTGAATAAAAACATATTTCCAATATACATGTATTTGCAAAAAAGCTTCTATTAAAAGTTATAACTGTTTTAGTATGCACGTGCATGTGAAGCATAACTATATATTCTCAGTGCACCAGCATTTTAAGTGCTGCAGCTGCTCAGAGTGCCAGTGGGGCTTGTATCATGTCAGCAATTAACAAATTGAGTCATTACCAGATGGTACAAGCACCGTAGGCTCTCTGAGCAAGTGCTGTATTTAAAATGCTGGTGCACGGCGCATACTTAGATACACATTTCAAACAGCTATAGCGTTTATTATAAGCATTTTTGCTAATACATTTATATTCCAAAAATGCTTCTATTCAAATCTGAAATGTATCCATGTGTATTCCAATTTTGGCTGGAATGTCCCTTTAACAGCTTGGCTGTGGTGCTCTTTGCCTCCTCCTGCTGGTCAGGAGTGATATTCCCAACAGTAATTAAGGACGTGGTGGACTCACCATATCTTAGGAAAGAAAAGATATTTTACCTCAAAATTTCCTCAGTGGTCACATCCTATTGAAAAGTAATTGTTATAATATAATCAGAATGCTTGTACCTGTATTTGCATCTGTATTTGCAATAAAAATAAAAGGAAAGGATTCATTTACATGTTTAAAGGCACCGACTATTGTATATTATACATAGGGAGCTGCGTCTCCCACATTGTAAATTGATATTATTTCAATAAAGTCAGTTTAAAAAAATAAATAAAAGGAAAGGGACTTAAAAACTTTGAAGTTGTACTGTAAAATGTTTATGTGAAGTAAAATAAAAACTCTCTCTTTCAGTGTTTATTTGCCCCTTTTCCTATAATTTAAATTGTGTGGGATTTCCTATTTTGAGAAATGGAGGTGCACACTACAGACATAAGCATAGCCCTGATACTTATCTGTCTCTAATTGGTCCCAACAGGTGATAAGATACTACAAAACAATGAAAGCTTTGCTAACAGAATGATTGTGGCACACATAGTCTACTCCAGTAACAAGCCCTGGTATACTCTTACAAATAAAACAAGTACTGGAGTAGGGTTTGGCTACTGAAGGTGTTACTGTATTCAAAAAGTTTTCACACTCAGGTGATAACTCAGCATGCTAATGCACTGTGGCTGTCGATAAATTGAGCAGCACCTTGAGACCCTTATGGGTGATTAGCCGCGCTTTACAAGTACCCAATACATACATACATATGTTCATTAATTACAAGACTACAGAAAATTCTTAAAATTACAAGGTGTTTTATTTCCCTTTCCTTCGTGATAGCAGGTGTTTAATTACTTTTAATTATTACTCTTATATTGACACTAAACCATTATATTCATATGTACAGGGAGGAGGCTGTGATCAGATAGCATCTGTGTCAGAACTGTATAACTATGATTAGGGCGTCGCCCTTTTTCTGTAAAGATTTTTTTCAAAATGGCTCTAGGAGTTGGTGTAATGTGTGAGTGAGTGGAGTGGGAAACACTAATGAATATCCTCCATCAGTCATTGTAAAACAGGGGTGCCCATACTTTTTTTGTTGGGATCTACTTTTCAAATGACCAGCTCAACGAGATCTACCCACTGAAAATGAGCCATTCCTAAGCTTACATTCCTGCTTTTTCAAATAAAGATACCAAGAGAATGAAGAAAAATTGATAATAGGAGTAAATTAGAAAGTTGTTTAAAATTGCATGTGCTATATCTGAGTCATGGAAAAAAAAAATGCATTTCATATCCCTTTAAGGTTGCATGATTTAGCAACACATGGATGTGCAAAAGCATAAAGATACAACAAATTAATCCTGACGACAAAAGTAGCACTGACTTTAATTAGGGTTAACAGGAGTAACTCTCTCACTCTCATCCAAGTAACTCTCTTTCTGCTGACCCACAACTACTTCGAATTTGAGGGGGAGTTTTTCCTGCAGAGACGTGGGACAGCTATGGGGGCCAAGTTTGCCCCATCCTACGCCAATTTATATCTAGGGTGTTGGGAGCTGTCCCACGTCTATGCGGGAAGTAATCCTTTTCTAGACAACATCATAGTATATCGTCGCTACATAGGCAATCTGTTTTTGGTGTGGAAGGGAGACATTGACCAAGTTCAAAATTTCATTGATTGGATTAATGTGAACGAATTAAACCTAACCTTTACTTTTGACATCTGCGAACATGACATAAATTATCTGGATGTCACTATTAAGGGTAAAGCTGATGGTAAAATTGAAACATCCAGCTATAGGAAGCCTATCTCAGGCAACACTTTGCTTAATGGCAAGAGTTGTCATCCACCGCATGTCCCCTATGCGATTGCTAAAGGACAGCTCATCCGTCTTAAAAGAAACTGTTCGGATGAGGACACTTTCAAGGCTCAATCAATGGAATTGATTGATCGTTTTAAACAACGCGGCTATAAAAGGTCTGATATAAATAAAGCCCTAAAGGAAGTAGAATGTATGGATAGAAAGACTCTACTTAATCCAGCAACTAAAAAAGCACAAAAGAGAACTAATACTATGCCATACAAGGGTGTTACCTTTATCACTAACTACAGCTCCCAGTATAAACAAATCTGTGGAATTGTTCGTAAACATTTTGGTTTGCTGAGAGCAGATGATAGATTGGTCAAAACAGTGGACCATGGCCTGAGATGCTCTTACAGAAGAGCTAGTACTATAGGGAATATGGTGTCCCCATCACAGCTCAAAAGTGATCAAAGTAATATCACGAGTTCATGGTTAACGCATAAAGGTATGTACAAATGTGGCCACAGGAAATGTAAACCCTGTGACCACGTTGAGGTTACATCAACATTTACCTCTAAAACAAATGGAAAGACCTTTGATATTGAACGCTGCCTAAATTGCTCTTCCACCTATGTTATCTATATGATTGAATGTATCCAGTGTGGGATACAATACATAGGGCTTACTACCAGAGACATTAGGTCACGCATCAGGGAACATTTCAGCACTATCACTGTAGGCAAGGCCACCACTCCTATTGTGACACATTTTGCAGTCAAGCACAACAAGGATCTGTCTTTCTTTAGCTGGAAAGCGATAGAACAGGTACTTACGACCAAGAGAGGGGGAGACAGGGAAAACCTTTTAGAAAAGAGAGAAATGTATTGGATCTTTCACTTGGAAACTAGGTTTCCACGGGGATTAAACTCCCAATATGACTTAATAAACTACTGGGAATAAAAGTCCGTCCTTTGTACATCTAAACATGTAACTTTACCAATTATACACTTACCTAAATACAGAAAAAATAAAAATAATAAAAAAACTTATTTACCCATTATAATTGGCCGCCTTGACATGCTTTACCTATGTGCTTCAGCATATAATCGAATAGTTACATTCGGGACCTCCCACTCAGCCCTTTACTATTTCGGTTCCTCTGTGAAATTCTAATATACATATATGCAATGTGGGGATTTTCATGTCTCCATTATTATTCAAGAATAATGCCTTAACTTCCAATAGCAGAGTTACAAGTGTCAGATTTTTTGGTTTTCTTTTCCGTCATGAAGAGCCCATTTGTGAATTTCACATTAATTTCATATTGGTACACCTTTTTCCAAGGCTCCTATATATATATAAAAAATATGAGCATTAATGTATATATAAAAATATTCTTTTTCTCTAACGATAAGCTTCAACTATGTGCTTAAATTTAATATATTTTTGTATTTCTTTAGGAAGCCCTTTCAGGTGTCATGTTTATACTTACAATACCAATAGGATTAGGCAATTAAGCAGGATAGTCCGCTAACTTGTGTGTGCAATTTATAAGTCACATTTGGTTATTTCAGCATACTATTATATGCACTAAAAGTTGTATCCTGCACAATAACTTTAACACGTTGCCTCTAGGATTTCAGTTACTCATATGTCCTGGGGTAGTACCCAAATATTAAGTAGTTCTGTGGATTGTATAGACTGAGTTAGATTACATGCTAAGTTAACTAATAAGACTTATTTTGTTTACTTATTTATTTTTGTTTTTGCATTAATTAATTACACTGAGTTCTGCCCCCCCCCCTTGTTTGATTTTAACCAATCAAAACACACCTGTTTTTTGTTATAAGCCCAGCTGTGTGTATAGTTTGAATTAGGCTAAGAGTAAGGCTACGGCCGAAACGCGTAAGCCAGTACAGCAAGGACTCAGTGTCCTCAGTTCTATCTTCCTATCATGTTTGAGCAAATAATTTGATGGCGTTTTGATGTTTTTAAGAATATTGGATAATAAAGTATTTTGAACTTTTATTTTGGCACTTGGAATCCTGTTCTCTTTATTCAAATACTTCTTTGCCGGTTGCTGCTTTTGGAATCCACAAAGTGCACGAACAATCAATCCTGGGGACCGGACAGCCAATGGGAACAGAGGAAGGGAACGCAGGTGTGCGTGTCATGTGACCAGGAAGCTGGAGATCAAGCAACGAGCAGGCAGAGGGGATCGTATGTATACGGGCGAGCAGGCATCATATTTACCCGGTCAACACCTGACAAGAGAGGTGAGTGAAAGAGAGGTTGACTGCCCAGGACCGCCGTATACTTTTCCCCAGAGGCAACAGACTTTTTTCCCAAACGGCACAGCGAACATCCACACATGTGAGTAACACTTCACTAACCAAAGGAAGCGGCAACTTTGTTTCATGAGCATATATGCTATTTGCTATTTGTTATCCCAAGGACCTTTTATGCTGAGATCTTGGAGTGCTTTTTTGATGAACACATTTATTTGAATCTTATGTTACGTGCCTTGTATAGTGTGCTACATCTACCCTGGTCACTTATGCTTTAATGACCTTCACTATGCCTGACCAGTGCAACACAGCGAATGTTATATTGGTTGCACGCACAGTGTAATTATCTACTAAGCAGGTCGGTCTTGTATACAGTCTTCGAGCACACCTGCTTAACCCACCTCAGTAGTTCTGTGTTTCCCCAGGATTGGTACCCCCTGTATGTGTTTTAAGGGGTACGGTAGGCATTTAATCACATTTAAGGGAGTTCCTTCCTTATTGTAATTCTCCTTAACAGGAGTAACCCCATGTGCCATGTTACAAAACACTGCATAAAATTACTGCCACTGACCCCCTTTACTTTGCGCCACGGCTTGGCCTGATATGACCCAGTGAGGCTTACACAAATAAATTTCAATAGCGGTAGATAAAGCGGTATTCCTAGCCAGGGCCGCCACTAGAAATTTTAGGGCCCCTTACTTAACCATTGATCAGTCCCCCCCTTTGACATGTGCAATTTTTGACCAAGTGACTAAAACGTATATGCACTTCATTCTTAAGTTTAGTCAAACTTGGAAATTCTGTAAAGGTAGTAACACACAAACACAGAAACACACAGGCACACTTATACACTGAAACACACACTCACACATAAGGATTCACATATAGACACTCTAGCAGACACGCAAAGAAACACAATCAGACACAGACACCCAAACAGACACTAGCACTTGTTTACATTGACCTGACAAGTAATGAGATAGACTACAGTTTTGTCAAAAAAGGAGATTTACAAAACAAAATATGGAGTTCTGATTATCTTTTTGTCATGGAAGATGCCAAATACAGTATATGATGACAACAGCATGCAGTAGCTGAAAGGAAGGGCCTTGAAGTGCCTCCATGAAATGCCTAAACAATAATTTAAAGGTTAAGTGGTGGGTTAGTCTGTAGAAAGATGTGAATAATCAGTAGTAAGTTCAAAATGTCCTAAAAAGGAACAGACAATGGACACACACACACAAACTCAAACACAAACTTGCTCATACACCCAAGGAAACACCCACAGAGACAGCATCAGAAAACACACAAAGACATACACACATGCACACACAGACACAGAGACACCCACAGAAAACACACAAAGACCCACACACACAGAGAGACATCCACAGAAAATGCACAGACATACACGCACACACACCCTCACAGACACCCACAGTAAACACACAGACATATGCACACTCCCTCACAGAGACACCCACAGAAAATACACAGACATACACACACCCTCACAGAGACACTCACAGAAAACACACAAACATATGCACACACTCTCACAGAGACATCCGCAGAAAACACACAGACATACACACACACCCTCACAGAGATACCAACAGAAAACAGACATACATACATACACACACACCCTCACAGAGACATCCACAGAAAACACACAAAAACATACACACCCACCCTCACAAAGGCATGCACAGAAAATACACAAAGACATACATACACATACACCCTCACAGAGACACCCACAGAAAATGCACAAAGAAATACGCACCCACCCTCACAGAGACATCCACAGTAAACACACAAAAACATACACACCCACCCTCACAAAGGCATGCACAGAAAATACACAGAGATATACTGTACATACGCATACACCCTCACAGACACACCCACGGAAAATGCACAAAGAAATACGCACACACCCTCACAGAGACATCCAAAGAAAACACACAAAGACATACGCACCCACCCTCACAGAGGCATCCACAGCAAATACACAAAGACATGCATACACACACACACCCTCACAGAGACACCCACAGAAAATGCACAAAGACAAACACACAAACCCTCACAAAGATACCCACAGAAAAAAATACACACTCATAAAGACACCAACAAAAGCACAAGGACAGAAACACAGACACCCACAGAAACACTCACAGGAGGTACAATTTCTACACATTGCCCTCCCCTAAATCAACAGTGTGTGATATGCATGATAAAAAAATAGCAGAAATTAAGAGATCACTTTTTAAAGAATCATATTTGTAAATGTGCAAACAAAAATACTTGTGTGAATTCAAAATTGTACATTAACAATCTGTAAGAATGGGTAGCTGAAGAAAAATACTTTTGAAAGGTTGACATATGTTTGGGTTTTTCCCCCCCAATATTCCCGAACCAAGAGCACCACTTCAAATCTGGTGCACAAATGTTCCCATCTGTCAGCTGTACTTATGGATTTTGAAAATGCTGTACTCTATATGGTCTTGGTGGAACCATAAGCTGTGGTACTCATACCATTAGATCTGGTTAAATGCAGGATTTAGGCTTGTTTGTATGTATTTTAAAATTAAGTCAGCTGTAGTGTAAACTGAAAAGTGTTAAGTTAACCTGTATCATTTCAAACACTGAGCAATCTTAGCCTAAGAGTATAACATTTTATGCAGATGTAAAAATCTTTTTGACTTATATATATATACTAGTCCTAAAGCCTGTGTACATGGGCCAATTTTTTAGGTACCGCGGTTCCAACCCTTGCTCCCTCTCTCTCCCCCCTCTCTTTTGCGCTCTCTCTCTCTCTCCCCCCTCTCTTTTGCGTTCTCTCTCTCCCCCTTATTTTGCACTCTCCCCCTTCTTTTGCTCTCTTTCCCCTTTTTTGCTCTCTCTCCCCTCTTGTGCTCTCTCTCCCCCCTTGTGCTCTCTCTCCCCCCTCTTTTGCTCTCTCTCTCCCACCTCTTTTGCTCTCTCTCCCCTCTTTTGCTCGCTCTCTCTCTTCCCCCCCTCATCTGCTCTCTCCCCCCTCTTGCTCTCTCTCACCCTCTTTTGCTCTCTCTCTCTCTCCTATTTTGCTCTCTCCCCCCTCTTTTGCTCTCTCTCTCCCCCCCTCTTTTGCTCTCTCTCTCCCCCCCTCTTTTGCTCTCTCTCTCCCCCCTCTTTTGCTCTCCCTCTCCCCCCTCTTTTGTGCTCTCTCCCCCTCTCCCCCACCTCTCTTTTGCTCTCTCTCCCCCTCTCTTTTGCTCTCTCTCCCCCTTCTCTTTTGCTCTCTCTTCCCCTCTCTTTTGCTCTCTCTCTCCCCCTCTGTTTTCTCTCTCTTCCCCTCTTTTGCACTCTCTCTTCCCCTCTTTTGCGCTCTCTCCCCCTTCTCTATTGCGCTTTCTCCCCCTCTCTTTTGCACTCTCTCTCCCCCTCTTTTGTGCACTCTCTCTCCCCCCTCTCTTTTAAACTCTCTCTCCCCCCCTCTCTTTTGAGCTCTCTCTCCCCCACTCTCTTTTGAGCTCTCTCTCCCCCCTCTTTTTTGCGCTCTCTCCCCCCTCTTTTTTGCACTCTCTCTCCCCTCTTTTTTGCGCTCTCCCCCCCCCTCTTTTGTGCTTTCTCCCCCTTGCGCTCTCTTCCCTTCTTTTTTGCTCTCTCTCCCCCTCTCTTTTGTGCTCTCTCCCCCTCTCTTTTGCGCTCTCTCTCTCCCTCTTTTGCTCTCTCTCTCCCTCTTTTGCACTCTGTCTCCCCCTTCTCTTTTGCGCTCTCTCCCCCTCTTTTGCGCTCTGTCTCCCCCCTCTCTTTTGCACTCTCTCTCCCCCCTCTCTTTTGAGAGCTCTCTCTCTCCCCCTCTTTTGTGCGCTCTCTCTCCCCCTCTTTTGCGCTCTCCCCCTCTCTTGCGCTCTCTCCCCCTCTCTTGCACTCCCTCCCCCTCTCTTTTGCGCTCTCTCTCTCTCCCTCTTTTGCGCTCTCTCTCCCACCTCTCTTTTAAGCTCTCTCTCCCCCCTCTCTTTTGAGCTCCCCCCCTCTCTTTTGAGCTCTCTCTCCCCCCTCTCTCTCCCCCTCTTTCTTTCCCACTAATTTGCTTTCTCTCTCCCTCTTTTGCTCTTCCCCCCTCTTCTGCTCGCTTTCTTTCCTTCCTTCCTCTGTTTTGGTCTCTCCCGCCGGCCACTCCCCTCCCGCGCGCTCCCGCAAGGCCACGCCCCATCATCACGCCAGACGGTCACGCCCCTCGCCACGCCCGTCTGCCACGCCCCCTCGTCATGCCTGTCACGCCCCCATCACGGCACGCCCGACGCCTGTCACGCCCCACCAGGCAGCTTCCGCAGTGCGCACTACTCTGCAGCTGAAGGCCAGGTATGTTTGTCACGTGCAGTCTCTACTGCGTATGACTGCATCTGACAAACATACTTGGCCAATTATTATATAGGATAAGTAAAAAAAAATCATATCTTCCAAAAGGGCACCTACCATTTGTGTATTGAGGAGGAAACATTTCTGCATGGCTTTAAATATAGAATTTCTACAGCATTGTCAAATAATCATAAATACACTGCTGCATATTGCTAAAAAAAATTGTTTTTTTATGGACCACTGGCCCCACCATACAACTACCACACTGAAGTTACAATACGAAATTGCACAAAGAAATAAAAATACATTTTCTAAGTAAGTCCTACCTCCTCTGCAAATGAAAGTGATCTGCCGTCTGACTCAGGCACACACTGTACAAACTGAAGTGCCACGTCTCTACCACACTGTTCAAAGTGGTTTAGTGCACACTCAGAAATCCTCTCAAATGCTAATGCTTTACTCCTTGTAATGACATTTCCCACACTCAATAGCATTGTGCTGTAATAGTTGTGCTTGCCTCATAGGGCCCCCTGGCCCACTTGGCCCCTGGCAGGAGTCACCCCTTTCACCTCCTGATGGCGGCCCTGTCCCTAGCAACCATACTCTACTCACGCCCCAGTGTTGAGATTGCGTAACTTGACCACATCATTTTGATCACATCGGACACGATCTACCAGCAGCGCCGTCGCAATGTTCTGGTAGATCCTGATCTACGTATGGGGCACCCCTGTTGTAAAA
Organism: Bombina bombina; assembly: GCF_027579735.1. Classification (NCBI taxonomy): domain Eukaryota; kingdom Metazoa; phylum Chordata; class Amphibia; order Anura; family Bombinatoridae; genus Bombina; species Bombina bombina. The sequence goes on from NC_069502.1 coordinate 118,124,645, forward strand.
CATTTGTACAGGAAAAAAATAATAAAATTAAAAGTAGCTTTAAATTTAACTGCAAATCCATATTTGTGCACTCACCTTACTGCTGTGTAAATGCTTATTATTGACATGTAGTTACTCATGATGGAATGGTATTTAAATCAGTATTTGTTCTTATGGTCATCCATATTTCTTGTACATGGCTTAACCACAAGAGACATGAACCGTTACAAGTACAACAAGCTAGAACATTGAAGAGCTCAGTACATTAATCCTGTGTATGCCACACCCACTCAGTCCACAGAACACCTGCAGCTCCACCCTTGCCCATTATGGCCCCACTCACTGAATATCTACAACTCCATCCCCAGGTCTCTTTAACTCAATCTAAGCTTCTAAATCTAATCTTCTTAGTCAGGGAATGGGTTTGGAAAATGTAAGATAGGAAAAGGTTAAAATACAATGTAACATATTACTGTGTGTGTATACTTCAAGATTATAGAGCAAGGGAAACACTGACTTTGTGATGCACAGATACACCCTTATAGATAGGGTCAACTCCAACACCTATATTGGTGAAAATAGATCACATACAGGGGCATATTTATCAAGGTCTGGCGGACCTGATCCGACACTGCGGATCAGGTCCGCCAGACCTCGCTGAATACGGCGAGCAATACGCTTGCCGTATTCAGCATTGCACCAAGAGCTGCTGGTGCAACGCCGCCCCCTGCAGACTCACGGCCAATGGTCCGCCAGCAGGGGGTGTCAATCAACTCGATCATACTCGATCGGGTTGTATTGTGGCGATGTGTGTCCGCCTGCTCAGAGCAGGCGGACAGGTTACGGAGCAGCGGTCTTTGTGACCGCTGCTTCATAACTGCTGTTTCTGGCGAGCCTGCAGGCTCGCCAGAAACACGGGGCATCAAGCTCCATACGGAGCTTGATAAATATGCCCCACAGTATAGACTTAAAGGGGAAATAATTTAGCAAAAAGAAAATGCTCTTATATGTTAAAGCATTTTATTATGCACTATTGCTTTATATAACTGTATGTTTAACCCCTGCAAATGGATTAAACACATAGTTAAAGTCAGCTACAGAGAAGCAATGCACTACTAGGAGCTAGCGGAACATATCTGGTAAGCCAATGATAAAAGATAAATATGTGGAGCCACCAAGCACCAACTACCTTCTAGTAGTGTAGGATATGTACATATTCATTTTAACAAATTATATCAAGAGATCAAATTACACTTAAAAATAGAAGTTAAACAGTTCTTAAAATGGCATGCTCTATATTAATAATGTTAGTTTAATTGTGACTGCCCTGCCCCTTTAAAAAGTGCCATGACAAATTTGTTTTTTGATTATTATATTTGTATGTTTAGGATATTCCAGGTATTTTTGCTCAGGGTTATTACATTAAAATTCCAAGGAGGACTTTATAAAGAGCTGGATGAATCAGGTTTGTTATTCTTGAAAAAGCCAATGAAACATAAGTCTTATACTATGTGAAGATGAAGAGGGGTTTCACTAGGAAGAGTGTATCCATCCAACTTGAGGTTTGGCACCATAGACAAACCGTCTTTACTTACTAGATATTTGTGTTCAGCTGTTGTATAAGAAAACAATCTGTTACAAACTATACTAAGTCTACTAAGGTCTTGGGGTAGCTAGGTTACACCCTTTATACCACTATTTTATCTTTTTTAATTATATGTGTAATAAATACATTTTTAAAAAGAATCCTGATATCTGGTTGTGGTGGAATATATGTACATGAGTGCTATACTTAGAGCAAAAGAAGCTCTCTGAAGTGTAAGCACAGTTTATTATTGTTCACAGACAGTATTGTACTATATTTTTCTTTCTCTTCTCTTGAGGATCTGTATAAAGAAGTTCTGAATTCATTAAAAGTTGGACATTTACTTTGGACTTTTCTCATTATCTCTGCAAGGATTGGTACATCTACCCAGTGGGTTATTTCACACTTTTTATTGGTACATTTTGTTAAACCATCTTTCAGATACAACAAAAACAAATAAATAAAGCCAAACCTTGGTATATCTAAACATAATTAAGTATATTTCTGTTTGCAAAATAGCTTCACTGGAGACAGTATTGTTATTGCAAACCTTATTTCCTCACTGATGTTTTATTTATAAACCCACACATTACCTAACTGAATTAGTTTGTTAGCAAGAATATTATTTCTAAAATGATGTCATTTTATTTTTAGTTATGACTAAAGAGGAATAGCATTGGCAATTATGCCAAATATTGTACCCTATTGTACCTCCATCCTATTCTTTCAGCTAAATAACAGTGAGGTTATGTTTGGTCATACACACTAACTTAAAGGGATCTAATAACCATGTGCTAAATCACGTGAAAGTGATGCTGCATAACTGTAAAAAGCCAACAAGAAAATATGACCTGAAGATCTCTGTGTAACAAAAGGAGGTATTTTACCTCAATATTTCTTCAGCTCACCAGAGTAAGTGCTCTGTGAACAATTATCCTTCAGCTGCTGTCAACTGCATATTAACCCCTTCACTACCGGGACTTTCACAGAAGAACTTGATACCAGATAATTTGTAAGCATTTTTGCTATGACTCCATTTAAACAGAAATTAAGCCTTGTTTTTTTTTTTATTATTTACCTGTCAAAACTATACATATTTTTTAAGTAGACAACCCAAGGTATTGATCTAGACCCATTTTGGAATATTGCAAGCCACCATTTCTGCGTTAAATGCTATCATATAAACACATTTTTTACTTTTTCACAAACTTTGGGATTCTCACTGAAATTATTTACAAACAGCTTATGCAATCATGCACAATTGAGTGTAAAAGCTTCTCTGGAATCCCCTTTGTTCAGAAATAGCAGATATACATGGCTTTGCCTTTGCTTTTCGGTAATTAGAAGGCCGCTAATTGCAGCTGCGCACCACACCTATATTATTCCTGGCAGCAAAGGGGTTAATCAGGTGGCTTGTAAGGTTCATTTTAGCTATAGTGTAGAGATTACCGTGCCTCCTGACACTTCCCACCCCCTGATCCCTCCCAAACAGCTCTCTTCCCTCCCTCACCACCACTGGTCACCACCATCTTAGGTACTGGCAGACAGTCTGCCAGTATGAAGATTTAAGGCAATTTTTTTTTTAATTAAACATTTTTTATATGCTTTAATATTTAATATTTTTACCCTCCAACCTCCCTGATCCCTCCCAAACAGCTCTCAAACCCTCCCCCCTCTAACTAGTGTCCGCTATCTTAGGTCCAGGCAGCTGTCTGCCAGTACCTAAAAAACATTATTTTATTTTTTCCCCACATTTTCTGTAGTGTAGTGGTCCCCCCATCTCCCCCCTCCCGCGATCGTTAGTCAGTGTAGGCCCCCCACTCCCTTCCCCTCCCTCCTCACTCCCCTCTGCTCCGCTGCTGGACCGCACACCTGCCACCTGGATTACCTCACGCGCATCCCGCAGGCAGCAGCAGATGATCATTACAGTCAGTAACACTCACAGTGCCACCGTCTGTAATGATCTGTCATCTGCCTTCATATGGAACCGGAGCACTGATCGTGTTCCGGTTCCATATGTGGACAAATGCCTAGAGCTCAGGAACTTCAGCTCTTAGCTCTAACTTAACAGCTGAGACTGCTAGAGCTTCCAGCAGCTCAGACATATATATATATATATATATATATATATATATATATATATATATATATATATATACGCCATAATGGGTTAAGGGATTAAAAAAAAACAGCTAATCAGCTTCATTCATTCTGATATATCTCTTTGCTTTACTGTGATCTTATGAAATTTCACGGAAATCTTGCAAGATTTTATAGTAAACTTCCTTGAACTGTGGAAGGAAATAACATAACTGTACCTGCACATGCCAGGTGCACGCTCCCTTGCAAGTCCTGAGACAACCATCCTGATTGGCTGCTTAAAGTCCCTTTACAATGGATTTGGCGGAAGGGTTATGGATCAGCGGTGTTTAGACTGCTGCTTCATAACTGCTGTTTCTGGCGAGTCATTGCACAAGCATTTCACTAGAATTTCAAGTCACTAGAAATGCTTGTGCAATGATAAATGCTGACAGCATATGCTGCCGGCATTTCTCGATGTGCGGTGGACATGATTCACTACAGCAGATCATGTCCGCCCGCACATTAGTAAATCGGCCCCAATGTTCGTATTACTAGTAGTGAATAAATCAGGCTTAAATTCTGTGATCACCAACCAGTTCTAATCCAAAATATATAATCCAATGTGACTGCGGCTACAACTGAGGCAGCTCCTTACAAATGAGTACTTCAGCTCAAAGGTAAAATCTATAAACAAGAGAAAAGAAACAAAGGGTGCCACATAGCGTATGACAGAGACAGGTGAGTATAAATGGGGCAATTTGAAAGATCCTACTCACATTTAACGAACACCTAAAAGGGGTGATCTAT